>NW_022884076.1:0-37580 GCF_011952255.1 Bombus vosnesenskii | reverse complement strand
TTCCTATCCCCCATCTCTTCGCTTTCCACCAACTTCTTCAACCTTGCACTGTCCGTATCCGTTAGAATACGAATAAGTTCGCCTTTTAACTCCGCGTACCGTCCCGTGGTTGTAGGATCCGTCATGACGCCCTCAATTTGTTGTAGAAGTCGACCGTCGAGACATTTTCCAAGAGTCGCGAATCTTATCTTGTCCGACGAGATGTCCGCCGTGCGAAATTGCGTCTCTAATAAGGCGAACCACACGGTGATGTTTGAAGGTAGCAGAGGAGACATAGTGATTGCTACACTAGCTGTGACTTTGCTATCTTCGTTAGCGGTTGCCATTTCTTCGTTCCAAATCACGTCGGATGTCACCAATTTGTGGCGGAATTGTAGAGGATTGATGAAACGGCAACGAGAACTTACTGTTGCAACCTGTCAAATATATTTGAAATGAATTAAATAAATTATAAATAAATATAGATAATGTCCAAAGTCGCTGGTACAAACGCATTCTCAAAGACAGTGTATAATCGTTCGCAGATAATTCGTAGATATTAATCGATAACTGGTATAATTCGTATAACTCGTATAATTATCGCTTCGCTGGCAATCGTGTCCGTTTATTTATACTGGTTGGGGGAGAGCCGAAAAATTCGAATCCGTCTTTGTTCGATGGTTGCACGTAACGGCGGCATTGTTTTACCCGGAGTGTATTTATTCTTATATTACGTGTGTCCTAACGATCTTGATACTCCGAGGCAAAACAATAACATGATTTGAATTGTCCTCTGACTCATGTGCCGCTGCAGATCAAACTTGGATGGAATAGCTTGTACTCGTGCATCCCCTTTTATGTTATTTCTAGATTCGGCGAAAGGACAAATGCCTGAAACTATTCACTGTGGCCAGCCGGATGCTTCTGGGTAGAACAAATCGTTAATCTTCGGTTGTTAACTAAAATGGTGCGATACGTATCTCAGAGTTTCTGTTGCAGACTGGTGATTCGTTTAGAGTTTAGAGTACAGGTTTCATAACGACTTCTTGTAACATTTAATGCAGTCGAAACGTTTGTTATGCCGAGCTTTGCCATAGACAATAAATGTTTAGTCTAAGAAGAAATCGTAGTGAGTGTTTCTCGATCGAAGAGTCAGTGAGTATAAAGACACAAGATGAAGTTAAGAAAAAATAAGGGAACTGAGACATATCAAAACGAGAAAGGATATTGATATTGATAATTAACTTTTCGGTAAAATTCGGTATGTTAAGATATATTTCTGCAGATGTAAAGTATATATTCGTAGAAAAAATATCTAAAAGTAAGAATGTTGCAATTAGTTTCATTAAAGATAGTAGAACGTATCTATGCTTAGAAATAATTGTGGCAAAGATCGCATTTAGCCACGTGAAATTTGGGGTCAAAGGGCAAGATTGAAGTAACGATTACAGTGGCACGAATGTTGCCAAACAGTAAGCTTTGAAATTCTCGCAACTCAATCGCTAATGTAAATGCAACACAGATTCAATTAGAGATAAATACAGTGCAGTTAGTTAGCGATTTGTGAATTATATGACGGAACAGATACGTAGCAGAGAAATTCTGTTTCAGACCCGGAGATATTGACACGAGCGCAACGTCTGAAAGTAATTATAATTAGTCTTGAATAGATTTAGTTGCACTTTGATGAGCGAGAAATTTGTTTTCTTTTTGGATAACCGAAAATTTATTTGTAAGTTTTATCATGCAATTCATGTATATGCAATTTCCTATGCAATTGAAGTCGATTGTTCGTTTTTAATGGAAGTTGTAAGAACATTCAGCTATGGTACATATACTATAATAAAATGTAATTATCTAAAAGTTAACTATTAATTATTTCATTTAGAACCTGCAAAAAGTGTTAAATGTTAAACAATTAATCAAGTCTCTTGTTAAATTGCTGTTGATTACTGTGAGTAATTTTCTAAGACGTTAAATTAATATTTCTAAGGAGATATTTCGTTAAGTACTATTAGCCAGGGCTCTTTAGATATTTTTTGCTCCTTAATTCTTTTAATTCGTCGTTTTCTCCCAGCTCTTCCCAGGAAACTTTACGTTTTGACCTTATTTTACTCTTTTTGATAATTTACCGCTTCAACGTCGACATCGCGCCGTTCTTTCGTTCACAAAAGGCGATTACACTTTAGAGCTCGTGTCAAACTTCTTTTGTGTTCCCGAAAGGAGATTCCACGTAACGTGCAGCACGCGGTAACGCGTGAATTATTGTAAAGTACAGTGCTTATTCTTAACATTCTACCGGGACGATACATCGCGTAAATAAATCATTCCAACGAGATGGGCGTGCAAATAAATTCCATCGATAATTCTAGCTTAATATTATTCGAATAAAATTCGAATGAAAGTACCACTAATTTTTTGTTCCATCTGATTTATTTTTCAGATATTAATATTGGCAAATATTGTCGTTTTTTAATTCAGACGCTACTTAAACTAAAATTTAACTTTCACTTTTTAATAATTTTTATCGAAAGGATGAGAATTTAAAGAAATCTTAATTTATGCTGTCTGGCTAATTCTATAACGTCGTTAGCGCTCGACGAAATAAAGTAACAGAGAAATAATTACCGTCTTAATTTTTGTACTTTGTACTGTGAAAGTGTGAAGTGAAATCTCAATTTAAATAAATTACGCAAGCTACCAAGGACATTATTTATCGAAAACAACAGCGTTTCCTCGAATTCAAACATAACCTATTCTGACTCGGGACAAAATCCGGAAAATCGCGCGGTTCTTTTCGATCTTTCAAAGATCTCTCTCTTCAGAGCTGTCTGAGATAAACGAGACACTTTAGAAGGTGATTCTCCAGAAATTGTCACGCTGTTAAGATTTGTCGATTAACGGAGTTTATAATATGATCGAGACGAAACATGCTAGTTTTTTAATTCAACTATATAATTTTATTGCATCTGTTTGATTGTACTACTTTCGAAGAAAGAACAATTTTTAGAACTGTCGGAGTTTATATTTCCAACAGCGAAGAACGATATCGTAAATTTAAGAGTTTTCGAGGAACAAGAAGCGAATAAAAATTGGGATATTTCTGGGACATTATTCGAGAGTAATATTCAATACAATTTATAATAGTTACTCTTCCGTTTGCAAATTTTTTGCTAGAATAAAAACATCTTTCGACTTATTCAATTTTGCTGGTGAAATGAACGAAAAGAAGTGTATTAAAAGCAACTTTCTTCATACTTTTCATTGTTTGCATACAATGGAAAGGAAAATATTTGAGTTTCGAAAGTTAATAATCCTCATTAAGAACTCACTAATCCAATAACACGAAGCAAAATAATTATTTTCGATATTTTAAAATTCAAGGATTTTTCACTTATCAAATTTTTAGTCTTCCTATTGTTAGGATTCGCATTTAATTTTTTTATTGCCTTTTTAAAACGAGTAAAACGTAATCGAGATAAAATATTTAATTACGCTCGTTCGAACAATATTCGAAAATTACTATCGGCATAAAATAACTTTGTATCTTGAAATTTCCCGTTGAAAAATCGCAGAAGCGTGGTCGTTTAATAAATGTTCCAAAGATCAGGCGATTATTTGCGTAGCTTCGATAATTACTGTTTCAAGGGACGCCAATATCAATATACCAAAGCTTGTTTTTCGGTGTGGCGTCAATCGAAGAGGCGCGTCGAACCGGAAATTAATCGACGCCGTTACGTACTAGCGGTAACTAATACACCGACAATTAATCACTTGACAGCTGCAATCCCTGGTATCGATACATCCGTGGCCTGACCTCATCCATAAAATACAGTCCTCTGCATTGTGCTCTTTTCTCTCGATACAAAACTGAAAAAAATTGTAATCAGTAATTAACGTATCCTTTGTTAGATTTCCTTTTGCTGATTCGACGAAAGGGACAATTAATGGAGTGCACGATCTCCAATAAAATCGAATACAGGTCGCACGATTAACATTTTTGATCTCGAAAGCCAGAGGAACGTGAGAAACTTCTCGGTATTACTTTTCCTTTTTCTTTGACATTTTTCTTTGACTTCTGCAGTACGTTCGAAAAACTTGGTCGTCGAAATGTAGACGCGCGGCTGGTAATACACTCGTTTTCGACAGAAAGGAAAATACGGAGGTGCAACTGAAAATTAAATCGATGAACCGAGGCAATATTTGCTCGTTTTATGAAAAAAAAAGTGTTTTAGAGGGTTGAGTTTCAAGAAGTTTGAATGTCGATTACGAAATAACGTGAAACTTTATATTTTACGAATAATTTGGTTTATTTGGCGAACAAAATGCAGAGAGTGCAGGGAATGATGGATTTTAATAGGTATAAAGTTTTAAAATCGCGAATGGACCTGTTTCATTCGACGTAATATTACTATAAAATTTTCTCCGCATAATTAATTTCATAACGTTTATTCGTTTAACGCAATAAGAATTAATATGTCAAATAAAATCATAGTTATAAAATTAATCGTAAAAAATATAATAAAAACTGTAAAATTCCTCCATTAACAAACGAAATCTGATAGAATAGAAATTGGGAATTTTTTAGACTCTGAACGTACCAGAATGAAAATGGACTACTCGTAAGCAGACAAAATCACCATTAGGTTTACAGGTTTACAGTTATCACAGGTAGGTTTACAGTTATCGTTTTCAGGAACAATGTATGTAATACTTGTTCGCTGTGTTACGTCTGGGTCAAAGATGTTTCACAGATAATTCTCTATTCACGATGTATCGATGGATCGTTTGGAATTTGCCAAGTAGCTGTTAATTTCAATGAAATTATTCTTTGTAAATTTAGAACGGAAGTATTATAAATATGCCGGCATCCGACGGTTTTGTGAGAATATCTCATTATCGAATATAATATAAATTATATTCAATGTTACAATTTTGGAAAAGCAGGTCTCAATGATTTATTATGTGATGTACGTACAATGTTACTGCTTTATGGTTAAACAAGAAAAGAAAAAATGTATAAGAGTTTATTTGTTACGGCTTAATATTCCTGTCGTATCAGCAGACGCTTCTTTCCGTATTAAAGTCTTATCGTAGATGAAAATCTCAATCTCACGCACGATATTACAAGGTCTGGATCACAATACGTTACGAGTTGTTCCTAGTTATTCTTACGAGGCGATGTCCCACGCGCCTCGCTCGTTCGTCCTTCCGGTTTCAATGCATTCATCAGCTAAACACGTGGAAGGTATCAAAAAGGAGATGAGAGCTCGGACTCAGGGTTCAGGAGAGCACAACTGGAGGGGGGAAACAAAACTCTGTCCGCTGTTACTTTCTTTATCTTGAGGGCAACGTCACCCTCTTTGATGCCCCCGCTTCCAGTTTCACGAGGATATCCTCGTCCGTTTAATGCCCGTGCTCTCGTACAGCACCTGCTTCGTTACCATAGGCTCCTTATAGGTCTGGAGACATTCCTTACCCTCCCGGACTTTCACCAAGAGGGCCTATTTCGAATTCTAGGCAACCTTTCCCTCCAGCCTTCGTTAACCGGTGGCCTCCTTTCCTCGTTGTTCCTCCTCTCTCTCACCCGTCTTTTTTCTTTTCTACCTATTTGAACAATCCATTCGCCTCCAGAGTCGTAGGTTTCTCTATCCCTGGGGTCAACTTCGCCCCTCTTCCACATACGAAGGATCGCCTCTCTTCGCCCTTTTTATCCCATCGGCCTTCGTGTCCTCAAGCGGCGACACAGTTTTCCTTTTGTTACGCTGTTCAAACTTGTTTCTCACGTCCCCGTTTCTTTTTCAAATCTAGACTATTGGAGGGGAAGTTTGTGTAGAGACGTTAACCTCAACGGGCCTTTCAACCTGTCTCCTACCTTTACGTCCCTTCTTATTTGATAATTTCTTTTTATTTACAAGCACTTTACAATCAATTCTCGCATTGAGAATTTTGAGTAAGTTTCTCTGGCGTGGCGCAGTGGTTGTTGACTATTATGATATATCTATTACCACATTTTGTTATTTCTTCTCTGACTGTGGGTATCTTGAGGTGGCGATGTATTGCTTCGTTGGTAACATACCAGGATGCATCTATTAGGGACCTTAGAGTTTTCGACTGGAAGCGTTAAACTATTTCAATGTTGAAATTACTTGCTGTTCCCCATAGTTGGATTCCGTATAATCCGATAGAGTGTAATTTTGTTCTGCGTGCTTAGGTTAGAACATCGACCAACGAACCAGTAGAATTTTTTGAGTTTAGCCTTGAGTTGCTTCGATTGGTCTATGTTGTGTTGTTTCCATGTTAGTCTCCTGTCGAGAGTCATGCCCAGGTATCTGACTGAATCCTTGTTAGGAATTGTTATATTGTTAATGGTCACCTGAGGCCAGGTTTGTTTTCGCAGCGTCAAACTGTTTCGCTGTTATATTAGAAACAAGACATGAGTTTCCAGTTTTCCTCGATGCTTTCCTTAGCAGAAGTTTGGTTAACTAATTTTATGAAACAGTATTTTGAATTATCCCTTCGTGCAGCAAAATCCGCTTCAGTCGCACGAGCCATGGAACTTAACAAGGTCAATGTTGGTAAATTTTTTCATCCGTTTCATGACCTTGTAGACAAGCATAAATTTCGACCATATAAGATTTTTAACGTTGACGTGACAGGTATCACGATAGTACAAGAAAAGTGATTTCAAATTATCGGTTTTAAAGGCAGAAGACAGGTTGGTATAATCAGTTAGCGACAAAAGAAGACAGCTTTCCATAGCTGTCATCCGCGTTACTGTCTCGGGAAATTATGTTCCTTTGTTATAAATTTTTCCAAAAGTTTGGAAAATAAAATAACTGGGCCAACGATTCTATCATTTAAAATTCCTATTCGAGTATTTGCTAGAAATTACGTTTGCGGATTTGATTCTTAACACGTCTGGATTTTCACTTGCCGAGAAATGTTCATTCTGCATATCCACCGTTCCATATTTACTGAATGAGCCCTTGTCCGTAAATAATATTTTCGCAGGAAAATTACAGTTCCACTGAATTTTGCGAGACATCCATCTGTAAAATTCTCTCTTCTCGGGAAATCTTCCGCACTCAATTCTTGAACTTTTCGAAAACTGTACGGGTGTAGCTTTTCTTTCTTCAATGCTATCCATATGGTTGTTGGTATCTTCTTCTGCAGCATAATCCATGTTTTAGCTAAACACGCTGCGATGTTCTATACCCAAAGTCTGAATCATCTTGTTGAATAGTCGGACTTCACAGATTTTAATGTACTTGCATCTAATAAATTTTGGTTGATTCTACGTAATATACTTGTTCTTTGTATCCTATTCTATTCGGAGATTTTTCACGTAACGCAAGTGCATATCGGCAAGTGTGTCAAAAGTATGACATTGTACAATAGACTACGAAAAGATGATGATGTACACTACGACCACAATATACACAATACGCAGTAAGTGCATTACACACGCAATAACATGCACTGCACACAATACACACAATACAACTCGCTCAACAATAATTGCTACATTCGCATGGACATTAAAGAACAAATAAAACGAATCAAAAATAAAAGAGTTTAAAAAAGTGAAAATTAAAAAGGTCTAACAATATCTACAAAAATTTAAAAAATTTGTGGTTGGTATGATACAGAATAGCTACCATCAGCTGCAACAGCATTATCCGTGTTTGTTTGGCTGCTTTCATTCGATATGTTTGTTGTTTTCGCATGAAAATAATGTTTTGTACAAATGGTCTACATGCTTCGGTCTCCCTTGCCCATATCGCATTCGGGTTTTAATTGCTGGAATCAGTTTTATTGGGCTTTTCTCGTTATCTGAGTTCTTCTCGAAAGCCCGTTTCGTAGTTTCCCACAGTGAGTAATTGGTGTCCTCGTGAGGTGAAAGTGAGTCTAGATATTTCGAGAATTCCATATCATTGTATCCTTTATAGCCTTTTTGACGTTTTTGTTATTTCGCTCAGGACTTTTTTATTTCCTGATATTTCGTGTTTCTGCCAAATCGCTTTTGCTTCCTTCTCACATTTAATTTTTTCCAGAATTTCATTCGGTATTAATTTGTTTGTCTGGTTGTTGATTTGCAATTCGTGGTTGCTTCCACTACTTGTGTGAGTTCTGTTAAATGCTTACTCAACTTCATCTGGTGTCTTGTTATTACTAGTACATTGCCTAAATAATTGTTTTATTGCAGAGTGATGTTGACTTACTGCAAAAGACTCGTTTGCGTTATATTCAATTATTATTGGAGTATGATCAGAGACGAGTCTTAGGTTTCCTGATATTCTTAGTTTGTTTAGATCTGTATCATTTGTGACTGCAAAGTCAAGCACATCCAGTGTTTTATTGAGTTCTGTTGATAAGTGAGTTAGCTCGTCAGCTGACCTTAAGGTTACTCCTAATATTACTCTGAGAGTGTACTTCCAGTATTCTAGTGTTATTTTATATTTTAATGATGCGTACAATGTTCAAATTTGGAAAGAATTTGTATTTGTTTGTACTGAGACGGTTGTAACTTATACGTGACGCTGATTAATTTGGCTATGGAGGTAGTGTTTAATGTTATTCTTAATTATTATTGCTGAACCTCCATGTGCTCTTCCTGATGAGCATACAGTATAGTGTGATATTTTTATGTAACTCTATTTGTTGTATAATGTATTATACAAAATGTTTTTATTTCATGTATTCTCTTTTGTAGCCCATTAGCGTCTCATGCTCTTATCTTTAATATATCCATTGATTTATTTTTGCATTAGTGCGCTGCTGATAAGTTGTAGCATGGCTGATATTTCTTGCACTTGTTGCTTTAATAGCGAATTCTGTTTAATTCTGTTAAATCCATGTTTTTCTATAGCTTGCCTCACGTAGCTCTTTAAATTCTGTTTAGATTCATTGCTCCAGATTAATAACTCTAACGGGGCCCGCCTACGGCACTGGAGCTGCCAGGATGGCGAAGATGCGGGTGGAGGTACTAGAGAAGGAGATCGAGGTCTTGCGGAAAGAGCAATCAGGAAAGGCCGGGTGTGTCCGTTAGGAGAATGCACGGTACTCGCTCATGTACCTTGTCTTGTAAAGGCGTCGCTCGCACCTTGTCGCCAATAAGTTCGTTTATCTTATTGGCAGCTACTTTCACTTCGCTGCCAGCCCTCATTTCTATCAAGATGTCCCCAGCTCTTGTTCTACGAATGCCCGAGCTTTCCTTAAGAACATCCTTCGCCACCATGAGATCTTTATACACCTGAAGCCATTCCTTGCCCTCTCCTACTGTTACGCCACGAGGCTTGCCACAGACTGTGTTTTCTAACCGTCGCTCGCGGTCCTACAACGTCGCAGACGGATCGTCGCGGCTGCCCGGCAAACGAACATTGTAGTGGCAAGCGCATGGTTCACTAAGCAAGGCGACCTCCAGAAACGTCGACTCGTGGCCGTTATTTTACCTCGCGTAAAAGAATGTGGCGTGATCCGAACGTAGTGGGGGTCGCCTTCCAGAAAAGACCAAAATAATCGAAGGGCGGGCAGTACCTTCTGACGAGTCGAACGTGACACACCGAACATATCAGACCAATAGCAAACGAATTTATCTAGAGATCAAAGTCGAGTCAAATTTCTGTAACATCTTCATCAGATTATTGTAAAATATATTGTTCTATGTTAACCTGTTAATACAGTGTTACATTCATTAAACCACCTCTGTTATCCTAAACGAAATAGTCGTTCCCCTGTTTCGAGAGGAAATTCAAAGAGCTCGGGCCTTCACTAATGAGGATCACTAGTCTGAAAACAAGGCAGAGAAAGGCAACCACGGTTGCGGGCAATGCCACCAATCGCCCTTGAAGTCGAACACAAGAGAAAGAAGGATGCGAAGAGACCAGTTGCTGCCAAGACGCCTAGGACCTCACAACGATGTCTTCGGTTTAGGACGCGATGGAGAGCGGATGTATTGACGGGTTGCTCCCGATAGCCGAGTATATGTACGAGGACGTAGGAGCGTTTGAGATGGGTGTGATTGTTATAGGGTGTAATGGGTCAATGAGGCGGGAAGTGTAGTGTAATAATAATTGTAAGGAAGTAGTGAAATGAAATGAGAGGTATGAGTGGACTGAGGTGGCAGGAGAATGCATGGGAGTGAAATAGTGTTGGGTGATGCGGGGGAGAGTGAATGTGTGGAAATGGAAATAGAGTTGGCATGTATGATGATTGAGTAGGTGAGCAACAAGACGTTTGTGCGTAATGGGGTGATAATATCCTCACTGAACAAGAATAAGTAAGTGGAGGATGTAATAGGAAGTGTGCAAGAAACAAAAAGTACGGTTAGTAATCGTTAATTTGAATTTATCCGTTATTAGCGACCTCGGATAAAGTCAAATAAACATCTAGACAAGACCCCATCGACTATAATGGCAGATCCACGCGTCACGGTAATTAGTCGCTTATATACATACGCGATAGTGGATAACTGCAAATAAATAAACAATAACGTGAGCATGTCGTGTGAGTCGACACGATGTAAGTCCCTATTTTTAAGGAATAAAGTCGGGCCGGCCAGGGTTCTTATACTTATAATATTTATTTGGCCATTTATTTATTGTGACACGAGCCGAACAAGGTTCTTTGGAATAAATAAATAACTAATAGGGTGCCGAATAATGAGGGGGCTGTAGGAGTTACGTGGTGATTAGTAGGTTGGAGTATGTAACGGTTGGATATAAGCACCGCTATAATATTATAATATTTTGTTATTTTATTTATTCTTTTAGTTTATTTTACTTCTTTATTTATAACTTTATATTGATTAACTAGTAATTGTTTTATTCGTTTTATTTATTTATTATTTATTATTTAAATTATTTATTTATTTATTTTTATTTATTTATTACTTATTATTTATTATTTATTATTTATTTATTGATTTATGGTATTTATTACTTATTGTTCATTATTTATTATATATTGTTGTTATTTATCTATATTGTGGCGTTCTTGGCGCGCATCATCGGGTCTTTAGCAGTATGCAAGCGTTTGACAGGGGAAAATTAGATAGCACAATTACTGTAAATATAATCATTGTTTGGCTTATTTGTTGACGACCTGGTGATGTTTATGGACTTGCTTATTACATACAATATGGACAGACGGTCTAAGGTAAAAAAAACGTACGGCGCAGGGGGTTTCGGAACCCCCAGGCCCCGTCGGGAACACGAGTGGCTTACCAGGCTCGACCCGACGGTCATCATGTTACTGGAAGAACGGCGGTGGGGGCGTGGAACACCAGGCACCCCCTTGTGCGGTAATAGCTACTGGGGAAAAGGAAAAGGAGAAGGGCAAACTAAAGAAGACGACAGCGGGAGGAGAGAAGCTGAGGATGATGTCTGACGTGAAACCGAATGAGAATGTGATAATCTCGGTTATTCCGAGGAAGGATGGTGGAGTATTTCTGCCCCTTTAAACCGAGTAAGAGGCTTCAGAGGAGCCCTGATTAGTGAAAGGACGGAGGTTGGAGTGATTGAGGAATCGGAGGGGTGCTTTGGGACTAGAGGGAGCGACCACAGTACGCCCGTAGCAGGGATAGGGCTGGCCTATGCTAGAATATTGACCAGGAGGGTGGTCGAGAGGAACGTCAGCGCGAAATCCACGAGATCGGCTATGGCTAGCGAAGCCGAGGATAGTGCGAGAGACGATACGCAGATTAGCGATGCTGACGACGAGGATCTTCTGATCTCCAGGGCTGAGTTGAAGGGGCTCACACAAGCCATGGTAGGGATGGTTAAAATGTTCAACATGGTGTTGAAGAGGCTGTTGAAAGTTGGACAAAGAGAAGGATGAAGGGATAAGGGCGATAGGCAACATGATGAAAGGTATCCTATCTACCTTGGAGCAGTGTGGGGAACACAAGGAGAGAAGAAGAAGGAGAAGGATAGAGCCTGCCGAGGTTGTGAAAAGGGCAGACAGGGCAGAAGTGGAGAGGGAAGTGACGATAGCCAAGGGCGGATATTCAAAAAGAAAGGTATTATCGCCGGCTGAAGGTATCAGAGCTGAAGAGTATAAGAGACCCCGAAGAGGGGAGGGCACATACGCTGAGGCGTGTGGGAGGGAGAATGGAGTGATAAAGGGTGACTACAGCGAGGACTCCGAAGGTTGGGTGAGGGTAGAAAAAGGAGGAGGGAGAGGAGAGCTCGCTTAGAGCAAGCTACACCGATGGTGCGCCCGGCAAGCAACCGGCGAGTTGGTACTGAAGAGAGAGGCGTACCAAGAAACCGGAGGAGGAAGGAAGCCATACTAATTAAGGTAGAGGATGGTTGTAAATGGCTTCAGGTGTATAAGAGGATAATGGCGGCGAGGAGTTCATTGGAGGGAGCCACGGCGGTCCGTAGGACGAGAGCGGGCCATATCCTGATTGAATTCGACAGGACGGTGGTGGTCAGCGAGGCGGCGGCTAAATTGAGAGCCGGCTTGAGTGATAGTATGGAGGTGGCCGTTCTGGTGAACAGGGCGACTCTACAAACAAGAAACATCGACACCCTCACCAGCAGGGAAGAGCTGGTGGAAGAAATCAGGCCACACTAGGGAATCGAGGAGAGTGGGAAGGTGGAAATTAAATCTATAAAGGCGGCACCATGGGACACGCAAGAGGCGGTAGCTGTCCTCCCGGTGAGTGGAGTTCCTAGTGACGAGAGAGAAAGGAGATTGAGAACTGGGCTAACGATAGCCTCCGTTAGGCAGTTAGCTAATGTTCGGCGCTGTTACAGGTGCCACATGTTGGGGCACGTGGCGGCAAGGTGTACTGTTGCATGTCCTGGCAGAAAGTTGTGTAGGAGGTGCGGCAGCGCTGAGCATAGTATGAAAGATTGCGATAGAGAACCGAGACGCGCCATGTGTCTGAAACACGGTGGTATAAATGCAAGGCATGTAATGGGTTCGTTGGCGTGCCCTATGGTGCGCTTAGGTGGTAGGAATAGACGGGTGCCCAATTAGTGTCTTACAAATAAACCTGAACAGGTGCAGGCCTGCACAAGACCTGATGATGCAGTGCGTATGTGAAAGCAGGGTGGACATAGTGGTCATCTCCGAGCCCTATAGGCAGTTGCCTTATTTATTTAATGACGAGGGTGGGGATGCATCGGTATGGGTCACCCTATTTAATGGAAAACATGCGACGAGCGAGGCGCTGATAAGAAATGTAGGGATTGTAGGGGTCAGGGTTGGTGATGTGCTTTGCGTCAGTGGGTATTGTTCCCCCAATACGGGCAGGAACCAGTTCAACGATTATTTGAAGGAACTGGAAGGGGTCATAAAGGAAGGGAGGAAAGGAGCACCGGCGATTATGGTTGCCGGTGACTTTAATGCGAAATACAGCAGCTGACAATGCTCATAGAGAGAAGCATGGTCACGATCCATTCCATAGGGATAAGTATGGCTTCAGGAGAAAGAGGGGGACTCTTGAAGCCCTGGATAGGATCGTCGCAGTTGATGAAGAGTGTAGAAGGAAGGGCCCGGTGTGTGTTCTGGTCGCCCTAGATTGTGAAGAACACCTTCAACGCTCTAAGGAGGGAGAGGATAATGGAGGAGATCCGAAGGAGACGGCTACCGGGACGGTTACAGGAGTTGTTAGCGGACTATCTGGCTGAAAGGAGAATATTGGTACACTGTCGGGACGATGTCGTAAGGAGGAACGTCTACGCAGGGGTCCCGCAGGGGTCGGTCTTAGGACCGTTACTGTGGAATCTAGTGTATGACAGGGTGCTGGAGGCGCTGGACCGGGAGAAGACGGAGGTTATTCTCTTAACAAGGAAGAGGATTCCGAAGATTTTTAATGTTGACGTGGGGGATAGGGGGGGGGGGAGATTTCCACTAGCCGTGTTATGAAGTACTTAGGGGTAGTGTTGGATAGTGCTAGGGGATTCTCCCCCACCTCAAAGCAGTTTGTGATAAAGCGGAACGGTTCTTGGGCGCCATACGAAGCCTACTCCCAGACGTCGGCGGGCCCAACGATTTAGTCAGGAGACTGTATTACGGTATCTGGGAGTCTGTGGTTCTATATGGCGCACCGGTATGGGCCTCCTCCCTGGGAAGAGAAACAAATAGGACGATCATGAGAAGGGCATAAAGGGCGGCGTTGATCCGTATGTCTACCGCCTACCGTACGGTGTCACATGGGGGTCTGTGTGTGCTTACCGGTAGCATGCCGATTTACATCAAGGCATGGTTGCGGTGGAAGCAGTATGGAGTGAAGAGGCGGATCAACGAGAGCCCTGAAGAAATGGCACATGTTGGGCAAGAAGAAATGAAGAATTTGGAGACGGAGGCAGAGGACAGGTGGAGATTGGAGTGGGCGTTCCACAACCCCCACAATTGAACTACGAGACTGGTAGAAGATCCGCTGATCTTCTACAAAAGAAAGGGGAAGATCAACTACCATACGATGCAGATCCTTACGGGACACGGTATCTTTAACTGTTACCGTCATAAGATCGGCAAAGAGTCTCACACCAGCTGTTGGGATTGTGGTGCGGTGATGGATGACGCCGAGCATGTGCTATTTTGGTGCCTTAGATGGACGGAGGAGAGAACGGAGTTGGAGGTCGAGATCGGTGAAGATCTTCAATTGGAGAACCGAGTCGTTGAGAAGATGGCAGCAGAGGAGCGGTTGTGGAACAGGTTTCATGACTTTTGTACAAAGGCGACGAAATGCTGGCTTTCTAAGGAAAGGGCGGTGGAGGTCAGGAGAAGATGGGAAGGAAGGAGGAGAAGAATGACCGGAGTCGAGGAGAGAGGATAAAGGATCGGGTACGTGGTGTAGAGGCCAACCTGAAGTAATGTCGAATGACTGTACCCGGTTGGTGCCTCGAGTACCGTAGCAGAGGGAAAATGAGGAGGGGTTTTTAGTGGGTATGGCGATGTCATCTGCCGAGTCCTACATAACCCGGAGACGCGGGTCTTTGGGTATGCGTAAAAGCGTTTTCCCCTCCTCGCTATTAAAAAAAAATAGGACCTCACAACGAACTCCAACAGGAGGGCCGGTGCAGGAGACCAGGAAGATGGTGCTCCCACTTCCTCCGCGGTCATCTGCGGTGACCCCAACGCTGAACGAGGGGAGGAAAACATCATAAGCTGAAGTGCTAGCGACGGCTACGACAGAAAGCCGAATTCGGCATTGAACGAGTTAAAATCAAAATGGCGATGACTGAGATTATCATTCTAGAAGTTCCCGTAGACAAAGAGAGGAAGAAGGCACCCGCGCTTACAGCATGGTTGACACAGGTCCTGGATCTGACCACGATGAAAGTTGCGGCCCCAACGGTGGAGCTGAGGGTAACTAAGATTGACATCTCGGTCGGCAAAGAAGAACTTCGGGACACCCTGGAGAGGGCCGGAGGATGCAAGGCACTGGAAGTTTGAGTAGGAGACATGAAGACTTCCAGAGGTTGGGTCAGCCTGGATAAGATGCCCAACAGTAACAGCGGGGAAATTAAGTCAAGCGGGAAGAGGGTCGAAGTCTCCCCGAAGAAACTAATAGAAGCTACAGATGCTTAGAACTGGGACACGTGAGAGTGACCTGCAGATCTACGGTAGACCGGGGGCAGCTATGGTACAGATGCGAAGGCATGGGTTACCAGGCCAAGAGCTGCTCTGCCACCGTGCCCGGGGGCCCGCTCTTTGAGTCGCTTGGTGCGCCACCCACAGAATGGGAGAGGCGGCATGCGTTCCGCCGAAAACTAAAGGGATGAGCCGGATTCGGGAGCCTGCTACGGGCAGGAGACAGGGCGACAACGCGAGAGATCTACCGCAAGAAGAGGAAAGAATCACGAGTGGGGCAGATGGCCAGGGGGAAGCCATGGATATGGACTTAGTAAAGTAAATAAATTCATGCGGCTCCACCAGACCAACTTGGAGCGATCGAAACGGGCATAAGACCTGCTCTTCCAGGCGATAAGGGAGAGCAGGGTTTTTCTGGCAATGGTAGCCGAGCCCTATTGTATACTAGACACCCCTGACTGGGTCGCAGACCTGAACGGCTTAGCCGCTATGACGTGGATGTCAGCACCGAGCACATCGGCCGCAGAGATCCTGCTCGAGCAGGGCAAGGGGTATGCCGCGATCGAGTGGGCTGAGATGGTAGTGGTGGGCATATATGTTTCCCTGAACAGTGGCCTGGTCGCGTTTGAGGAGTTCCTGGACGTGTTTAGCGATTGCGTGAGACGATACCTTTCACGTCAGGTCCTCGTCCTGGGAGACTTTAACGCTTACTCCTCGCAATGGGGAACACAAGGACAGATGCTCGGGGCCGGATGCTATCAGGCTGGGCTGCGGGCCTCGGGCTCCTCTTACTTAACAGAGGCTCGACCAGCACATGCGTGGCATGGAGAAGATGTTCCGTCGTCGATATTACATGGGGTACCCCCAATGCCTTCCGGCGGGTCTCAGGCTGGAAAGTAGCCGAAGGGGTTGAGACTCTCGCAGTCCACCTGTATATATTCATCGAGGTCGGCCCGGAGACAATACCCGCGAGACAGACCTGCGGCATTAGGGGAATGGAACTCTCCAGCCCGCCACCAAGATGGCGCCTCAAGGATAGAGACAACGAGATGCTCCAGACAGCAGCCAGTGACGCGGCCTAGAACTGGGACGCCCGTACAGAGAAGACAAACATGTAGGAGGAGGCGGAGAACCTTCGCCGAGACGTCAAAGCGGCATGTGATGCGTCAATGACGCGCTCCGTGCCAGGGATTAGACTGGTGGACCTGAAGATCGCAAAGCTACGGATAAAGTGCATTCGGGCCCGCAGGCGGTTCTAGAGAGCCCGCTGTCGGCGGCTTTATGACGAGGAAGAAATCTACTTTTGAGTCTGTACGATAAATTGTTTTACTAATAGTGAATAGAAAAGAGGTCTTCTAACACTCCATACATCTACCCATGTTGATGGGTTATTATTAATTATTATTAGCCATAAGTATATAGGAGGGAAGTATTTGCGCACTTTTACTCACTGGCGTTTACTGGAGAACTAAGCCCTTGCTTGTGCAGTGTTAGGAGGTTACGAGTGTTAGGTTCTGACCTATCAAACCTGAACAGGCACCTTGGCCGACATCACACGGATGCTCGCATCCAGTGGGGATGTCAATATTGTGAAAGGAGTTTCCCGAAGCTCCATGGGGCAAAATGCCACATTCCAAAGTGTAGTGGCACTAGTCAAAGGAAAGAAGGAGCGTACAAATGCAAATTTTGCCCCATGAGCTTCTGTACTCAGAGAGGATTATCCACCCACGAATGGCATGCGCACTCTGCCATGAGAAATGAAAAAAGAAGGAGAACGGGCTCTTGTGAGAGCTCGATGAAATTTATAACAGTGAAAAAGTGCCAAGTGTTGAAATTAGCAATGTCCTCACTAACAGGACAGTTGAACAAATAAAATACAAGAGAAAGATATTAAAAATAGCTAGTGAGAATACAAGTCCTCAAGAGTTTGCCGAGGAGACAGAGGGAGGGTGCGATCCCGTTAATTCAGGCAATGCGCGGACATGCGTTTAGCCTGTAACTAGCGGGGAAACATATAATGAGAAGCCTACCCATCACTGGAGACTCCAACTAGAGTACGAAATAGAGAGAGTAACCGAGGTGCCCCCGTCGTTGAAGGAGGTTAACGCTCGGTTAACAGATATTTGGGCAAAATACAAGGAAAATAAAGAAGTCCTAACAAATAATTAAAATGAATTTATTTACACATCTCTATATGGAGCGCTAGAGAATGTTAAAATTAAAAATGACAAAAACAAAAGTAATTCAAAATCCCAAAATAGAAGATATTATAATAATAAGAATAATAATAGAAATAAAGGGAAGGAATACTCCTACGCACGTTGCCAGGAGTTGTTTAAGGAATGTCTAAGAAAGTTGTCCGACGTTGTCGTTAACAACGATCGTGCATACCTGGAACCAACCAGGCAGCCACCGGAAGAGAGTGAAGTGAGGACGCTCTATGAAGATTTATGGCGTCGGGCAGAACCAACCAATCCCCCAATCCCAGGAAGTAGAACCTCTGAGCTGGTAATAAACGAATTGTTTCCGCCGATAACCGCCGAGGATGTGAGCGAGAAACTTAATAAAATTAGGAAAAAGGCTGCGGCAGTAACGGATGGATTTCAAAAAGAACATTTAATGATATCTGGCCTGCCCGCAATACTAGCTAAAATTTGTAATATATTAATGTATAGTTCCCATTTTCCGACAGTATGAAAGGAAAATAGGCCTACACCAATTTCAAAGCAAAGAAACCAAGCAACCAGGTGGAGCATTGGAGGCCTATAACAATAGGCCCCATTCTCGGCCGAATTTTCTTCTCCATCCGCGGCGGAAGGATGAGAAAAGGTATTGTGTAAAATTTAAGGCAAAAAGGTTTTACATCTGAAAATGGATGTAAAATAAACATCGATCTATTGAACGCTGACTTAAATTATAGTAAAAAAAATAACGGGGGGATATTCACAATTGTGGATATCTCCAACGCATTTGACACAATATCCCATTCGGAGTTAAGCAGGGTGACCCTCTATCGCCACTGCTATTCAACTTATGCCTAGAACCGCTGCTGGAAATGATTGAGGAGCAAACCCGTGGCATCATTGTCAGTTGTGAAAGAAAAATATCGATCCTGGCTTTCGCTGACGACATTGTTCTACTTGGTGAAGATGAGAGGGAGGCACAACAAGAATTAATATGCTCCATTAATATCTGAAGAACCTGGGGATGAACATATCTGGTGAGAAGAGCCAAACGTTCCAGGTGGTCGCCAAAAAGGACACATGATTCACAAAAGAACCGCGAATTAGGCTCGAAAATGTCAACATACCAACGGTTGACCCAGATGAGGCCTTCAGGTATTTAGGCGCCAAAATGGGGCCTTGGAACGGTATCCATTGTGGCATCATAGTGCTAGAAATTCTGAGCATGGTCAGAAGAGTTAGAAAATTCTCTCTGAAGCCATGTTAGAAAATTGAGTTAATTATGAAGTACATCTTCCCTCGATATATTTACCATTTCCTTATAAATCTACCAAGTGACAGTGTCTTAAAATTATTGGACAGCGAAGTCAGGCAGGATATAAAGGTCATATTACATCTTGTGCATTGGACAGCCACTGGTTTCTTTTATGCTCCAAAAGCAAAAGGGGGATTAGGGCTACCGAGACTTGAACATATTATCAAACTTGGTACCGCAAAAAGCGCATTAAACAATAAGAATTCAGTCGATCCAGCGGTATCTAGCTTGATCAATGGAGAAAACGACAGCAAGCTAAAGAAAATCGCAAACTCTCTAAGGATCAATTGGCCGGCCACTTCCGAAGAGGTAGAAAAAGCTAGAAAGCGACTAAAGAGCGGACATATTAAACAATGGCAAGAGTTGAGAAGTCAGGGACATGGAGTAAATGACTTCTCAAAGAGTAAAACTGACAACGTGTGGCTCGAGGAGTATAATCTGTTCAAGCCCTCGAGATTCATCGATGGCGTAAGACTTAGGACAAACACCTTTGGGACACGGACTGTATTGGCACGGACTGACAAAAGAATTGATATAACCTCAAGTGAGCGTCTCGACTTGGGCGCCTATGAAATCTTCCTCCACGAAAAAAAGCATAACAGTTCAATGCTAATATAAACTATAAGTATTAATTAATTGATTATTATTATTATTATCAATATTAATACAGATTATTACTACAGTTTAATAGCATAATTGTGAATGTCTCTAAAAATATAATATCATAGATATTAGTTCCTATCAGTATACCCACGTCGTTATTAACAAGATGTTTATGTATTTCCATTATCTTTGTTCTAAAATTCACTGTTATTTTGGGAATTTGTTAAAAAATCTTTCAATCCTTTTAGGAGATGTATCACTCTAAACTGAGATTTCAACTCAGATCACAGGTTTTTTTTTATTTTATAGATTAGATTCACAATTTGTCCAGTTTGGACATTTGGTAGAATTTTTTAGCTGTTAGATTATTACCCCCAGTGGGATACCATCTTCGTGTTTGTTTGGTTGTGTCCTTTGTGAGGTCTGCTGGGTATTTCCCTTTCAGCCTTCTATCCATGTTTGAGGTGTTGATCGTTTCCGCAGCTAGCCAGTTCGGCTGTGTTCCTATTCTTTCTTTGTATTTTTCTGCGTGTCTGCTAATTTTCTCTTTGACCATTGGTATTCCCAGGTCCTTCCGTATGCCTTCGTTTCTAACGTACCATGGGGCGTTTACTATTGTTCTAAGAATTTTAGCTTGTACTGTCTCTATTTTGTTTATATGGCTCATTGCCGCTGCCCCCCATAGTGGTATTCCGTACGTCCAGATTGGTTTTATGATCGTTTTGTATATTTTTAATTTATTTTCTATGCTTAATTTGGATTTTCGACTTGTTAACCAATGCATTTGTCTCCTTGTTGTCTGTATTTTGTCTATTATTGATTTAGTATGCTGTTTCCATGTGAGTTGTGTTTCTAGGTGGTCTAGTCCTAGGTATTTGACTTGCTTTGTTTGCGGTATGTGCGTGCCGTTCAGTAGGATGTTTGATGGTGTCTGTTTTCGCAGTGTGAGTGTAATATGGTTGCATTTATCGGGGTTTGCTTTTATTTGTTTATCTTGCAGCCACTTTTCTATTTTTGTGATATGTTCTTGTAGTAATTTGACTACTGTTTCTGGGTTAGTGTGCCTGACTAGTACAGCTGTGTCGTCCGTGAGCGTCAGTATTTTGCTATTGGTAGTTGTTGATATGTTTTGTGTATAGTATTGATCCTAAGACGCTTCCTCGCGGAACCCCTGCCTTGATGTCTTTAACTTCAGAGTATGTGTCCTTGATTTTTATTACGAAGGTTCTGCTGCTTAAGTAAGATTTTATTAATTGGTATATTTGCTCCGGAAATTGTTTCCTGATTGTTTGTAGTAGGCTTTTGTGGTTTATTTTGTCAAATGCTTTATCTATGTCCATAGAGAGGGCTGTACAGTATTGTTTGTTTTCTAATGCTAGTATTATTTCTTTAATGAGCCTGTGCATTTGCTCTATAGTGGAGTGTATGTTTCTGAATCGAAATTGGTGATCTGGTATTAATTTTTCCTTCTATATTATTGGTTTTATGCGGTTGCATATTATTTCCTCTAGTATTTTGGAAAACACAGGAAGTAGTGATATTGGTCTGTAAGATGCAGTTTGGTGTGGTTCTTTGCCTGGTTTAGGTAACATTATGTCCTGTGCTAGTTTCCACAGTTTAGGAAAGTATTGGATTCTTAGTATTGCATTGAATATTATTGTCATTAGTGTTATCGCTTTTGGCGGAAGGTTTTTCAAGATTTTACCACTGATTAGGTCGATTCCTGGTGCTTTATTATGTTTTGTTTTCTCGATTATGTTTCTAATTTCTTGTGCTATTGTTTTAGGTATGATGTAGTGTTTGTCAGTTGAGGTACTAGTGGTTTGCGCATCCTCGTCCGTATGGCATTTGGGGTTGCTGTTGTTGATATTATGTGGTATAAATGTGTTTCAAAGGTGGTTGGAAAATTCTTCAGCTTGCTCTTCGTTGCTTCTTGCCCATGTGTTTTCTGCCGTCCTGATTGCTGGGACTAGTTTTATTGGTTTCTTTTTTTTTTCGTGGCTTTCCATAGGGAGTAGTTGGAGTTCTCGTGAGCAGAGAGTGTCTCTATGAATTTTGTGAATTCGTTATTGTTGTGCACTTTTATTTTGTTTTTTATTTCCTTTGCAAGTTTGTTTAGGTGTTTTTTGTTTTCTCGTGTTCTATGTTTTTGCCATTTTGCTTTCGCTTTTCTTTTTTCTCTAATTTTTTCAAGTATGTCTGATGGAATTATTTTTGTTCGTCTGTTGGTTGGTTCAGGTATAGTGGTTGTCCATGATGCTTCTTGGATAGTTTCTGTCAATGGTGTTACTGCCTGTTCAACGTGTTCGGGTGTTTCCAATGGGATGCTGCAACTGGTTTTGCTCTCGATTATTTCTTTAAAAATTTGCCATTTGGTTGTTCTGTTGCATAGTGTCCTTGGATTGCTATAAAGTATTAATTTGTTTCTGTAAGCAATTGGGCTGTATGCAATGAGGCTGGGTGTTATTTTTAGTTTATTTGCGTTTAGTCCCTTTGTAACTGCAAAATCGAGTAGGCCAGGTATTTTGCTCAGGTCTGTCGGCCAGTATGTCTTCCTGTGGATAATATATTGAGGTTGTTGTTAATGTATTTTTCCAGAGTTCTACCTCGAGGTGTGGTTTGCATTGTAGTCTCCCGTTGCGATATACTTGTCACCTAAGTGTTGAAAGTACTCTTCCCACGTTTGTGATGTCATTTTGTGTCGCGGTGGTACATATACTGCTGACAATTGTAAATGGTTGCTGCTAGTTTGTACAGTAACGGTGGTTGCTTGTATATATTCCTTACTAGCTTGGCTGTGTTAGTGGTGTTTAATGTCGTTTCTTATTATTACTGCGGTCCCTCCGTGTGATTTTCCTGAGGGATGCTTGGTATCATATATTGTGTACGGTATTTTTATGTAACTTTTTATAGTGAAGTATGTTTCCGATACGAGTAGTATGTCGATATTATTATTATACAGGAATGTTTTAGTTTCTAGGGTCCTTTGTTGTAGTCCGTTAGAGTTCCAGGCTGCTATTTTAAGCATGTCCATTTTTATTTTTTACTTAGCAAGTTTGTGAGTAGTTGTAACATGACTGTTGTTTGTTGTACTTGTTGCCTTAATATTGTGTTTTTCTCACTTACCATTTTTCTTAATATCTCTGTACCTTTAATGGGTTGTTTCAGCATTTCTTTGATTTCTGTATCGTCTTCGGTGTTGTTGCTTTGATTCTGTTTGTTTGTGGGCGTTGTTTGTCTAATGTTTTGGGTTACTTGCGCGTAGCTGCGGTTTCCTTGGGGGTCGGTGTTTCCGTTTATAGCTTTTGGTTCATTTTGTGCTTTCAATGTTGCTTAATTATCCGTTATACTTTGTTGTGGTTGGTAGTTATTGATTGATCTATTGCCAAATGGTGGAAACTGTTTACGTTGTGATTGTTTTCTGATTTCGCATCCTTTATAGCTGGCTGGGTGGTTTCCATTACAGTTGTAACATTTTACTTCATTTATTTTCCCTACGTATGGACAGTGTGTTGTTAAATGCTTCGTATCGTATCTTGTCATATTGTTTATTGCTCTTGTTTGGTGCCCAATTTTTGCTAATTCGTCACTTAATTTTTTTTTGTGTTAGTTTTTGAATGTAGTCCTCTTATAACTATTTCGTAGCTTCTTTCCGTTTTCAGCTGGTATGTGTGGTACACAGCGTTTTTTCTTTTAATTCTTTTATCACTTTCCTATAATTTTCTGGGGTGTTTATTTGAATTTTTACTTGTTCTAATTTTGTTTGTTTTATTGTGTAGTTTTCCTTCCCAACTATATCGTTTAGTCGATCAATAAGCGGGTCTATTATCTGGGCGTCGACAAATATTGGTGGTGGTTTTGTAGTTTGCGTTGATTTAGTTGTGTTTTTGGTTGTTGGGTCGTCTATTTCTTCCGTAAGTGAGCTGAAGGAGTTTCTTAATGGTAATTCTTGCAGCCATCGCTGCTTTTCTGTATCTGAATTTCCTGTTATTTTTCGTTTCTTGTTATAACTTGCCACCTTCCAGCTTTCATCCTGTTGGATTAATTCGTTATTGGTAATATTCTCTTCATTGTTTGGTATTGTTTCCATATCAACTTCGTTTGTAGCTGAGCATTCCTGTTCTTCGTTTATTGGTTGGCTTGGTTTTGATATGTTTGTTGTTTTATTTATGTAGTATTGTTCGTCTTTGTTAATTATTTTTATCGGTGGGATGTGCTTTTTCATTTTAGTTTTGCTTGTAGTCTTCTTAGTAGAAGACACGAGTTTCCACCATTTAGCTATGGGCGTTGCCGTTCGTAACTTTCTCTTCCCCACTTGCCGCACTTTTTCTGAAGCACTGTTTTACACGTCCGTTTGGCTCGGTTGCTCTGGCAGAACTCGATTTACAACATTGAGAACATTTATATCGAAAATTCTTTCTCGCATGAAGCTTCTGTATTAATACAAAAGGCACGAATTAAGATATATGATTGTTCACAAGTATTAGAGCACTTGCTGATCTTATAGATTTTATAGAAAATGTGATACATGATTGACCAAGATTATTAAGAAAATGAAGTTTACATCCGTATGAGATTAACGATCCGAAATACACACTTTGTGAAAATTCGTGACAGTTGGAGGAAAAGTAATGAATTAACGATTATGTGACAGCAATTAAAATCCGTCGATGTAAGGTCTTTGTTAAATTAAATAGTTCAAAATCGTTTACATATTAGGTGATCCCATAAGTTTTTGTGTATATATTTATACACTTTTGTGTATATATTTCATGTGTCGATTTCTAAACATACGGCGATACGGGACCAATGCACTTGAGCTTAGCTGATCGAGAACAGGCTAGAGTAGATCTTCGTGGGCATAAGATCGTAATATAGTGAACACAGTGACTTCTAACAGTAAAAAATCACGAGTGAAATGCGTATCCATTTTCGACATCTCATGTTATATGAATTTCGGAAAGAAAGTTCGGTAACAATTGCCAGGAAAAACATATGTGCTGTTTACGGAGAAAATGCGCTTTCATCTCGCACCTGTAGGAAGTGGTTCCAACGTTTTAGAGCTGGGAATTTCTGTTTAGAAGAGGAGGTACGCTCCGGGCGTCCTCCTCAGACAGACGGAGATAAAATTCGGGATCTTGTTGAAAAATCACCAAGCTTGACAGTTCAAGAGATGTCAAATGTCCTGAAAATACCTAAGACAACGATTCATAGGTGTTTAAAAAATGGGGATGGTGTCAAAGTTGAACGTTTGGGTGCCCCATGAACTTACGGAACGGAACCGTCTTGAACGAACGACAGCGTGCATGTCATTAATTGCACTTAATAAACGTGAACTATTCCTTAAACGCCCCTGGTAACTGGTGATGAAAAGTGGATACTTTTCGAAAACCCTGAACGGAAACGTAGCTGATCCCAACGAAATCAGCCACCTGAACGCTGTGCAAAACCAGGGTTACATCCACGTAAAGTTCTTTTGTGTGTATGGTGGGATTATAAAGGAATACTCTGTTTTGAACTTTTATCTAGTGGTGATACCATTAATTCAGACAAATATTGCGCTCAGTTAGAAAAATTAAGGGAAGCACTAGCTGAAAAACGGCCAGGTTTAGTGAATAGGAACAACGTTATCTTCCATCACGAGAATGCTAAATCGCATGTCGCGAAAAGCGTTACAAAAAAATTGTCTGAATTTAATTGGAAAATTTTACCACATCCCCCATATTCCCCAGACATTGCCTCATCTGATTACCACCTGTTCAGAGCATTACAACACTTTTTAGTAGCTAAAAAATTTGAAAATATTGACACTCTCAAAAATAGCATAGAAAATTATTTTAAAGAAAAACAAGAGAACTTTTATCGAGACGGAACCTACCAGAAAAATGGGAAGAAGTTGTACAACGAGAGGGGGATTACATTTTTTCATGAAACTGAAAGGTATGTAAACGATCTTAACATATATAACCTCTCGAAAAACGGCACGAACTTATGGGATGACCTAATAATTAAACAACTATAAATATATCAAAAGATTATAATAAAAGAATGTAATAGAATATCTAATGTCCGTACTTGTAAATACAACGAAAAACGTAACGTGTAGATTGCAGATGTTTATGAATGTAAAATTTGCGAAAAGCATATGAAAGTTATACACATAAAATATACAAATATTGATATATGCACGAAAACTATGCGTATATGCACAAAGATATGTACAATTTATGAGTAATATGTCTAATATTGATTTATTAACGTTATGTGAATTGATACAAAAGGATATTTAACAATTTCGTTTTAAATAAAAATCTATTTATGACCACGCGCCAAAATTCGCATTACGATAAATTACGATAAATTATAAATTGCTTTTCCGTATCTGCAGCACTCGAATTGTACAAGTAATGTGTGCGTTTGAGGGCCCGACCTTTTGGTCGACCGCGCCATACCTGCAGTAAAAACGCATACTGGCTTCGCATTTAGATGTTCGCGTTCGACTTGGGAATGGCGCGCATAGATGGTCGGCGCGCGACTTGCCCTCTCCTTGCGGATCATTGGACAAGTTAAACCTACCCTTTCGGGCGGCAGCTCGCTTAGCTGGCGCCACGCGATACCTGCCACCATATAGCTCGGTCCCAGCAGGTTGGCTCTCCAGCCGATTATTCCTGCTCGGCAACCATTTTGTATGCTTACCGCTTGCACCGACGGTCACAGGTTTCCTCTCCAGCTCGCACGCTTCGTGCTTTTTTCTGCGCCCCGGTTCTTCGTTACTGTTGTTTTCTTGGTTCTATCTTGTTTATTGTTCTATCTTCGATCCAGTGTTCTGTTTGTTGTATCCGTTTATTTCTTCGTTGCGATTCTTTGTTTGGTTGTTGTTGTTGTCTCTATAAACTTGAAATATAAATGCAATTTCCTTTTAAATACAGTAACGAGGTTTATTCAATTTCGATAACATTGTATTAGTAAGATATCGAAGCTAGCAACTTTTCGTTGAAGTTTATTTTATATTTCTTAAATTATTCGGGTAAAGATAACTCCACACTGACGGCCTATTGTCCACAGACAGATGTCGTAGTAATCGGCGGACAATGTCTGTCAGTGAAACTTAAGGCGCGTACGGGCAGACTACAGGCGTCTGTAGACATTGCCTGCCGACAACACATGCCAAAACATGTATATAAACTGCCTGCAAGCAACGTCGCTTGTCCACTAGAAGTTTGCCGGGTATCACTGCGTATCGATGAGTCGAAGATGCCTTGGAGATGCAACACACGGATCGTTTAAATCTACCTGTAATCCAATCAAGCTAGCCTAAAAAAAAGACAAATTCAACATTAAATTGTATCGGACATTTTGCTACAACGCTCAACTGATAGAAATCATGCTCAGGAACAAATATATGTCTTTGCTAACTTTCTAAATATATGTAGACGACGTTTTAAATTGCTAGTAGTTGAAACAAACAATATGATATATTTTTGAGTGATCTATAAGGATTTACAGGCCCACTGGGAAATCTTATTAGTGTTCTCTTGCACTATGTATTAAAGCGCATCAACACCGATAGAAGCACTGTACACGCGATATCGTCGCAGTGTCTCCTGAAAATCGGCGATAAGTCGCTCGAAACTTTACTGGAAACATTTCTCCATGTTCTACTGACAATCACATAGCATGTGTCATTGCTGGAATTTGATAAATTTGGTTGAGAACACGAAAGAATTTTCCGTTTACAATAAAGCAAGGGACTATCGAGTTGGAACAGTTCGTGTTTGAAAATAGCGTTCTATGCTAAAATAGCGGTGGAAATTATACTACATGTAAAAGTGAGTCATAAAAACAAATACAATTTTCTTATTTTCTATCTTTTTTACTTTTATCGCAAGTTTGATTTCTATACATATAACTGTTTTCAATTTAAGGAGGAACTTATTTTCTTAAGGGCTTTTCATACAAATTTGAAAAATAACTGTTGTTTTTGATCCCTTATCTCTATCTTTATCCTTCTATTTTTGTGAGACTGTATCGGTTATTTATTCTTAATATTTACAATCCGAAGTCTAATTTATGTGCCGTATTAATTTTCTGTGAATAATTTAGAGATACGTAAAATCTTGCTATATATATATACTGTTTGGTACCTATTAGAAGTGCGTTCGATCTAATGTGGAAAATTCTTAATTTTAATAAAATAGTTTCAAATTGCTAAGCCTGGGGCAAACTAAGAAGTTTCTGGAATATACAGGGTAGTAAGTCGCTTCGCAGATATGTGTACATCGGGACAATATGTTACATATGTAATCCCTTACACAGTTTCATATTATCTTGTAAAATAATCATTCTTCTTTTAATATCAGTTGGTTTTTGTATTTTTATTTCATTTATCTCATAGGTTATAATTCCTTTAGGAAATTTTTGCAAAAATTTTCGCCGGAAATTTTCAGAAAACCTTATTCCTGAACAAAATTTGTTTTGTACTACGAACTGTCGCATTTAAATAAGAAAAATTCTATTTATTTAATTTTGTTATTAAGCTTATTCATATCCAACTTCAAATTATCTGTAGCTTGTTTATAATTAATTAAGTTTGAAATGTTTGTTTGTTAGTTATTATAAAAGGGTCATAGCTAAGTTTTTGAGTTGTGCTCAGGTTATTATAACTTCAGTTATTATGCTCTGAGCGTCATGTTGTTTCTTAATAAAATTCTTTAGTCTCAATAATCAATTTTCTCTGTTCATAAAGATGGTGGTTGTTTATTTTAAGAATTTTGTTTTTAATTCCAAATATTGCGGACATTCTTTTATTATGCATTAGTTGGTATCCAACCTTCTTGGATAGGACATATTGCATATTCCATTTTTATTTCTTTTATATTTTATCCTGTTTCCTAGACTCACTGCACAATCACGTTTGTCTCTCTGCTAATCTAACTTGTACTATTATTCTTTTAGTTATTAACAATAATTTCATATCTAAGCAACTCACTTCAATTATGTTTTCTGAGACGTTAGTATATTTATATACTTCACCGTTGATAATCCTGTAGATTATTCTATTCTCTCCGTTTATTACGCCCCAAGGCTTACTATAGGCCGTGTTCCTAACCGTCGCAAACAGATCGTCTTACATGACCGTCGAGATATACACAAAGTAGCGATAAACGCATAGTTGTCGTCAAGCAGCGAGTTCCAGAAACATCTATTCGCCTTCGGTGCGTTATTTTATCCGCATAAAGAAGCTGGTATACGTGATCATAGGCGCGAACGGTGGCGTGATCCGAGCGTAATGGGGGTCGTCTTCCAGAAAAGACAACGAAAAGGATCGAAGAGTAATCGGTCCCTTCTGAAGAGTCAAACGTTATAAATTGCTTAGTCTAACGAATTCATTGAGAGATATCGCAAAGTCGGGTCGAATTCCTATAACATATCAACTGTATTTATCGCTAAATAATTTGTGACGTTTTTATTATTACATTCATTATTTTTAAATATACAAGCTATATTAACCTGTTAATACAGTGTTAAATTCATTGAACCACCCCTATTATCGTAACAGAAATCAGGGGATCGATCAGTTCGTGGCGTCGGTTATCTAATTGCAACGGGAATTAACTACTCCCGTTGACGTGCTTTCTCGCGATCGCATCTCTCCGCGAATGCTCGAATAAACACGGATTGCTTTTTAACTAAACATATTCATACCCTGTTTTCTCAAAATCGAAAGCTTAAAACATCCGTTCTTACTGATGTTATTTCAATTATATTTATATCGCGTTATTTCAATTATCTGATATATTTTTTACTTTTTTCATGTAAAATCATCATTTTACCAATTGTTAATTGTTAGAATTGTTATCTGTTAGAATTTAATCTTGGAATTAAGATTAATAATCTGTGGAAGACACAATGTTTGTGTTGAAACAATATAATGTGATATTTATTAAACAATTATTACAGGGATTATAAGTGTGTGTGTTCTGGAATGTAGTCAGTTGGCTAGTTATTCACAGACTGACTGGCTTAGTGACCCATGGCCCTTGAAAAGGTTTTGAACCCCACTCTCTATGCAGTAATGAGTGTGACCTGTGTGGGTGTCTGTGTGGCGTCACATGTGCCACAGAACCTTCTAGTAGCTTCTCGACGTGCCCATCGGGAATGTTCCATCCATATTCCTACGCTTCTTCCGCCGAATTCTCGAAAGAGCATGCACGTGCTAGCCGCCGTGGTACATCTCACGAACGCACGCTAATGAGGATATCGCTGAACAACAAAGGAAAGAATCCGTTCGATCAATCACCTCATCTGTATGCGATTAATATCGTTGTATTCCAACAAACTCTGAACAATAACTTAAACACGAAACTGTAATTTGTGTCTTTGTAATTTGCAACGTTGTTAAAATTTTGTATCTCCCTTTGCAAATGCAAATAATTTAAATGAAAAAATAGATGGTTTTTAAATCGTTTCTCTTATATTCGTAATAATAATTTCGTTCTACAGTGAATGCATTTATTATTCAACGACGTGATTTTCGGTTGTTTATTGGAAAGTTATAATGCTGCTGATCTATAGAATTAGTACTGACTGTTATAGTAATATGCACAGCGAGTCATTTGTAATAAATTGTAATTACTTGTAATATCGTAATGTATATCGATTGTAATTACTTGTAAACCACTCAATTCATAAATGCATACATATGTGGCGGCACTCGACAGCACAAATACGATAACTCGACACTAACTAATACCAGACAACGGCAGCGCAGTGGTTAGCGCCTCGAGTTACGAACGTTCGGGATCTGGGTTCTTAAATCCCGGCGACCGTAGTCCGATTTTTCTTCCACGATTCTTAAATGAAAAGAAAATACAGCAGTACCCTAGCAGCGACATCTACAGCCAGCAGCTACAATTATCATTTGTGTCTTTGTTCTCTCCTAAAGGCCGTCCAAGGGACTTGAGAATGCAAAGAAGAAGTGCTGCAAGAACATAACAAATATATTTACAAACCAAAACCAATTCATTACAACGCTCATCCTTCAATTACATCCTCCGTCGCGAAAATCCTCCGCTTCCTTTCTGTCAATCCATCTTGCCCATATGTGGTTCCATAGCTGCTGAATCTTATATAGACAAACAACAACTTGAGTAAGCAAGGGGGATGGATGTAGAGCCGACAAATAAAGGAAAAGGAGAGAGAAGTGTTTCGTCCTTGAGTTTATCATATTGTGGTGGCCGGGGTATTCAACGCTATGTCCTCGATTCGCTCTAAGTACTCAGGTTCTAGACACCCTTGGAGGGCGGTAGATTTTTCTTCATCGCCCGCGATGCTCGCCGCCGCGAGCTATCTCTCTAGTAAGGAGAACCATAGCACTATCTTCTAGGGCATTGTCAAAGGCACGCGGACTACTTCACTGGTCGTAACTGTTTTATTCTTGTTTGACATATCGTTAGCGCGCCCGGAATCACGATCATTGAAATCTCATTAGCTCGATCACGTCGGGGTCACTTACACCTCACATATTTCAAATAAAATCTGCATAATTCTGAAGGAAACACAACTACATTTGGGTTATCTTGTTTTCACAGAAACCTGAGAATTGCTCAGAGTATTTTAATAAAATATTCAACTACTTTAAAACGCAAAAAATAGTTTATTGTATGGAATATATAGAGTGATTCACGCAATTGTTTCGGCATAATTGGAAAATTCGAAATGTGTAGCTTTAAAAATATTGCAGAGGAAAAATCGGATTCGTCGAGGACAACCTTCGTTCAGAAAGTAAGGAAAATTGGCATTGCTGCTAATTGGTCAATTTGTATATCGGTGGTTAGAAAAGGATGCTAGCCGCTCTCGAGAGAAAGTCTCTAGTGGGAGACGTCGTTCGTTAAAAAATAGGCGTTTCGACCGTTCGCGGAGAGACGCGATCGCGAGATAGCACGTCAACGAGAGTTGTAAGTTCCCGTTACGATTAAATAATCGACGCCACGAACTGATCGATCCCCTTATTTCGATTATGATAATAAGGGTAGTTCAATGAAATTCCACAGAATTAACACAAATAAATTAATGTTTATTTCAACAACTTATTAACTAGAAAGATATAAAAGGAACAAAAAAATGTAACTGCGTTTTGATTGATAAGTAATGCGCGACGTATCAGATGTGTTGACGGTTTGACTTCTCGAAAAGTTCTGAACGCCTTTCGATTTTTTTCGTTTTTTCTGGAAGGCGACCCCCACTACGTTCGGATCACGCCACATTCTTTTACGCGAGGTAAAATAACGGCCACGAGTCGACGTTTCTGGAAGTCGCCCTGCTTAATGAACCACGCGCTTGCCACTACAATGTTTGTTTGCCGGGCAGACGCGACGATCCGTCTGCAACATTATAGTGGCGCGATCGACAGTTAAGAATATGACCTATGGTAAGCCGCATGGCGTAACAATAGGTTTCCCCTATCTTCCCGTAGTTGGGACAAAGACTGTTTGTCTGTTTGAAGGACTTTAGTTTCCTAAGAATTCTGCCGAATATCAATGGTCTGCCTGGCTTGGCACGCAGGCTCTATTACAATGTTTGGGAACCCATCGTGACATATGGTGCGCCTGTGTGGGCTGATGCAATGAACTATGAGAAGAACAGGAAGATTATAAAAAGGACCCAACGTACTGCCCTGTGCATTACATTTACAGCCTACCGCACTGTATCTCATGCGGTGCTTTGTGTATTGACCGGCAACTTACCGATCAACATTAAAGCTAGGATGTTGAAAGAATCATACGAGAGAATGAAGATTTATAAGAGCTTAGCTGTTGAAGGTGAAGTAATCGATAGATACATCATGTTAAAAGAAGAACTGGATGACATAAGGAAGAAAGCCCTAATGGAGTGACAAGCGGAATAGGGCAATTACAAAGAGGACAACTTTACTAGGAAGTTGATAGGTAATGCGTCTATATTCGCCAAGAAAAGGAGAGACATCGATTACTTTACGATGCAAATGTTAATGGGGCATGGTATGTTCAACAGCTACAGAAAGAGGATCGGTAAGGGGGTCGACACTAAGTGTAGGGATTGTGGTGACCCGAACGACGATGCAGAACACGTCCTGTTCGTGTGTCCTAAATGGACCTAATGAACATAACGATCGAACTCGGTCTCGGGATAAGTGTGGTCTCGGGATAAGTGTGGTCTCGGGATAAGTGTGGTCAACTTGGTGGACACCGTGGTTACCAAGGACGAATACTGGACAAAGCTCAAAGCGTTCTGCAAATCGATAATAAATTACAGAAGAGAAATGGAAATGGCTATGGGGTCAGCGAACAGGAGGAGCGGTACCAGCATGCAACGTTAAATATTCGGAGACGCGGTTAATGACAACCCTGATGAATGCTGATCGGCTATGCCGGGGTTGTCCGTGTCTAATCAAATAAAGGATCGAGGGGTTTTTAGGGCGTATGGCGATGTCACCTGCCGAGTCCTACATAACCCAGAGACGCGGATCTCTCTGGGTACGCGTAATAGCATTTTTCCCTCTTCACGCAAAAAAAACCGGTTCATCTAACAAATTTTTGTTTCATGACGACGGTGTCCTCGAGATAAGGACTCATGGTAACTACAACTGCCGTACATTCTCTACTATTCTCCTCGATAGGAACATGAAGAGATCCGTTCCTTTTTTCAACTACGATCGGATTTGCAAAGTCGGATTAAGACTGATCAATTACTTTGTCTTGCCGCATTTCTATATCTACTTTAAACACCTCCTGGTGTCTATTACAATCTTTTTTCTCTACTTTACGAATAGAAGCACTTCCGTCCTTTATGTTTAATTCGACGGTTTTCAGGAAGTATGTGCCAATTATGAACGAGTGTTGCATCAAGGTATCTGAAACTACATGTATCGTTACAACGTACGACTCATCATCTATCACAATATTCGTCGAAAATTCTTCGAGTGTACAATTTCTTCCGGACCCGATACCAATTTTCACATACTGATTCGCTCTCATTAAAGTTAGTTCGCTACCGGTATCGGTATTGTCGCATTTCGATACGATGTGTCCGTACTCTCTACACTTAAAGCACTTGGGTCCTCTCGACCTATTCGGGCACTCTGCACACTCATATTCTTCGTCGCCGCAATTGTAACATCTCGTCTTCTTCACATCTCCAGATTGACTGGGCATCCTGCTCCTTTCAATTTTGGCTAGCTTCACAATCAATTTTGCTCTGCGATAATTCTGTTCCTCGTACATGATTAATCTCTTCTTCAATTCTTTAATGGATGTAGTAGACTTATTGTTTTCTTCATCTACTATTCCTTCTACAATATGCTCCACTTTCGCCTCCTCTTCCATAACAACATGGCTGGCTATTTCAAGCATGCGGTACATATTCAAGCATGCGGTACAATTTATATTCTAGAGAAAAATGGCGCGCCCGGGCGAATAGATGGCGTTATACGCAATGATCCCAATTGAACTGAAAAGTCGTTATGTATTAAGGGACTTGTGTGTAGAGGATGGTTAATCGTGAGATTTATTAGACGAGATTGCCCGTTGTAGAAACCGTCAAGTATATTTTAAAATGATTAAATAAATAAGAACAGATAATGTTCGCAAAGACGCTCGTATTAACGGATTCGCTAAGACAGTGTATAACCGCTCGCTCATAACTCGTTAGTAACTGATCAATACTCGGTAGATAGTCGGTAGAGTCATAGGACGTGGCGGATCAAGAGCGACTCATGTTGTTGTGCCTCGGAACACGGACATCGCCTTGACGCACGAAACATATCGATAGGTAAACTCCGGACAAAACAAAGTCACCGTTATGGGCAATCGTCGATCTAAGATGAATTCCAATTTTCCGACTCCCCTCCCCCCCCCGAATCAACGTGACATTAGACTTGAAAAGTTAATAGAAAAACAATCTGAACAAATAAATAATTTGCTATCACTATTAACACTCACCATGGATAAATTAATACGCCCCGACGCAAAATAAAATCAAGACGCATAGCTCTTTGGAATGCCAAGGGGCTAGCTCAATACAAATTCGAACTAGAACTCTTCCTAAAACAACAGCAAGTCGACGTAATGCTCGTATCTGAAACCCACTTCACCGACAAAAACTATCTGAAAATAAATGGTTATAACTTCTACCATACCCAACATCCCAGCGGAAAGGCCCACGGCGGCACCGGAATCATTATCAAATCCAGCATTAAGCACTACGAACTTCCATCATTCCAGAAAGACTACCTCCAAGCAACAAACGTAGCAATAGAAGACTACCATGGTACAATCACCACTTCAGCAGTATACTGCCCTCCCAGACACTCCATCGCCAAAGAAGATTTTGATAACTTTCTTGACACTCTGGGCAATAGATTCATAGCTGGAGGAGACTATAACGCCAAACTTACCCAATGGGGCAGAGGTCACAGTAACAGGCAAAAATCTCTTAAACAGCATAATCACCAACAATCTCAACTACTTCACCACATATGAACCCACACACTGGCCCACTGACACTAACAAAATACCTGACTTACTTGACTTCTTCATAACTAAAAATATCTCGCCAAAATATGTCCAAATCAACTCCTCAGCTGATCTCTCTTCTGACCATTCGCCCGTGATAGCAACAGTCAGTTCAACAAGTATCGAGAATACACCTAATGGCTTTATTCATAACCAACTCACCAACTGGCAGCTCTTTAGAGAAGTCTTTAATGACCTCAGCCTTAATTTCACTAAAAACTAATGAAGATATCGAAGCAGTCACGAAATACTTAAACACGAGCATAATAAACGCTATCCGCTCCTCCACACCTACTAAGACTTCCATCAGCAAACGTGAATATCCCCATTACATATTTAAAAAAATAGCAGAAAAACGTAGACTAAGAAGAGTATGGTAGACCCATAGAACACCGGATGACAAACGCAAACTAAACAACGCAACTAGAAAGCCAATCACAATCATCAAAAATTATAAAAACGACTGTTTTCATAAATATCTCGCCAATTTGTCCCCCACAGCTGACTCCAACTACTTACTATGGAGGGCTTCCAGGAAACTCACGCGCTCCCCGCAAATAATCCCATCAATCCGCTATCCGCAAGGTGGATGGGCGTGTAGCCCTATAGGTAAAGCCAACCTGTTTACTAAATACTTGTCTAAAGTATTTAAACCCCATTCCTCCAAAGCTGCCGCAGACATTACTGAACACCTGCACTCTCCCTTCTAAATGTCTCCTCCTATGGAACCCTTCACTTCTGCAGAGATTATAGAATCAATCAGTCGCCTAAACCCCAAGAAAGCAGCGGGGCATGGCCTAATAGGCAATAGAGCAATCAATGAACTTCTCATAAAAAGGGATTGCACTCGTCACATCGATTTTTAACGCAATTCTTCGCCTTGAATACTTTCCTAAGGCCTGGAAAATTTCATTACTCTCATCCCTAAACTCGGAAAACCAATATATGAAACTCTGCTCCTATCGCCCAATTAGTCTTTTACCTATCCTGTCAAAACTATTCGAGAAAATGCTAACGAATAGACTCCTTCCACTCTTGGGGGATTTGAAAATACTCCCAGATCATCAATTCGGTTTTCGGAAACAGCATTCAACAGTAGAGCAAATCCATCGCATAACACACATTATCAACCAATCCCTTGAAAAGAAAAAATATTGCTCAGCGATATTCCTAAACATTCAACAGGCATTCGACAAAGTATGACACGAAGTACTACTATACAAACTTTAAAAAGTCCTACCACACACCTACTACTCCATCTTAAAGTCCTACCTAACCAATAGGCAACTCATGGTTAAATACTTACCTACTTTATCTAGCATACTCCGAGGTAGTGTCCTCGGACGCCTGCTGTTCTCCATCTACACTGCCGATTTACCAACATCAACAGAGATAACAATAGCAACATTTGCTGACGACACAGCGCTACTAGCTTCCCACGCTGTTACGTCGCATAGAACAGCTGTACTCCAGCCGACGCTACCTGGCAGCCAGCGGCCCTCAATAAACTCAAGGACCCACCATAAACCGTCAACTTTGGCTTCATTGTTTCCACATGTTTGCCAGTCAAACTGTTTGTCTAGAAGTATTTTCAGTTTATTTTCGGGTTTCGGAAAAGTCCTTGAGTTTATTAGGCTCTTAGAAATCACGGAGAAAGCGTGTAGTCACCGAATGGGAATACCGAACACATGTTTATCTAAAAGGACTGGTTTTCCCCAGGAACGAAGTCACCCCCCGATCCATGTTGGTGGGAGACTACCTCATATCCTTTTTCATTAGCATGGCTCATAACCAATCGGCATCGCGGATGGTTACCCTCACTTCCTTGACGAAAAGTGTGAACAACGAATCCGCGTTCTTCGTTCAAAGGGCACGCCCACGCCAAGCTTTCCTCCGGAAAAACATAAGAGGGAATAGTCAGTCAAGCAATTCGAGCCTCTCAAGTGGGTCATTACATCAACTCAATACTGTAGAAGCAATTCAGAAAAATATGACAAGGAAGGGATGTGTGTTGAATAATACATAATACATAATAAAACTTCATTTACCTTAAAAACTGTTCTTTTTAATAATATTAGCCTGAAACATTTTAAATGTAAATGCATACAGAATTTGATTTTATGCTAAAAGTATCTGTACATGCTCAATCCGCCTTGCGATAGCATACGTATCTAACAGGGTATTCGTAATATATTTGACACATATTATCTTTACACGGGAAAATCCATGTCGAAGGAGCAAAAATATCCTGCAAAATTGAGACTGAAAACATATTTTACGGAATATCCCGGAAATTATTACGTTTAGAAAGATAGTTTAAACGTAGCAATTGTCTACAAGCAAGGAATTCAGCTAAACAGTTTTAATCTATAATTTAATTTTATCTGTAAATTTTCT
>NW_022884075.1:0-36291 GCF_011952255.1 Bombus vosnesenskii | reverse complement strand
AATTCTAGCTTAATATTATTCGAATAAAATTCGAATGAAAGTACCACTAATTTTTTGTTCCATCTGATTTATTTTTCAGATATTAATAATGGCAAATATTGTCGTTTTTTAATTCAGACGCTACTTAAACTAAAATTTAACTTTCACTTTTTAATAATTTTTATCGAAAGGATGAGAATTTAAAGAAATCTTAATTTATGCTGTCTGGCTAATTCTATAACGTCGTTAGCGCTCGACGAAATAAAGTAACAGAGAAATAATTACCGTCTTAATTTTTGTACTTTGTACTGTGAAAGTGTGAAGTGAAATCTCAATTTAAATAAATTACGCAAGCTACCAAGGACATTATTTATCGAAAACAACAGCGTTTTCTCGAATTCAAACATAACCTATTCTGACTCGGGACAAAATCCGGAAAATCGCGCGGTTCTTTTCGATCTTTCAAAGATCTCTCTCTTCAGAGCTGTCTGAGATAAACGAGACACTTTAGAAGGTGATTCTCCAGAAATTGTCACGCTGTTAAGATTTGTCGATTAACGGAGTTTATAATATGATCGAGACGAAACATGCTAGTTTTTTAATTCAACTATATAATTTTATTGCATCTGTTTGATTGTACTACTTTCGAAGAAAGAACAATTTTTAGAACTGTCGGAGTTTATATTTCCAACAGCGAAGAACGATATCGTAAATTTAAGAGTTTTCGAGGAACAAGAAGCGAATAAAAATTGGGATATTTCTGGGACATTATTCGAGAGTAATATTCAATACAATTTATAATAGTTACTCTTCCGTTTGCAAATTTTTTTGCTAGAATAAAAACATCTTTCGACTTATTCAATTTTGCTGGTGAAATGAACGAAAAGAAGTGTATTAAAAGCAACTTTCTTCATACTTTTCATTGTTTGCATACAATGGAAAGGAAAATATTTGAGTTTCGAAAGTTAATAATCCTCATTAAGAACTCACTAATCCAATAACACGAAGCAAAATAATTATTTTCGATATTTTAAAATTCAAGGATTTTTCACTTATCAAATTTTTAGTCTTCCTATTGTTAGGATTCGCATTTAATTTTTTTATTGCCTTTTTAAAACGAGTAAAACGTAATCGAGATAAAATATTTAATTACGCTCGTTCGAACAATATTCGAAAATTACTATCGGCATAAAATAACTTTGTATCTTGAAATTTCCCGTTGAAAAATCGCAGAAGCGTGGTCGTTTAATAAATGTTCCAAAGATCAGGCGATTATTTGCGTAGCTTCGATAATTACTGTTTCAAGGGACGCCAATATCAATATACCAAAGCTTGTTTTTCGGTGTGGCGTCAATCGAAGAGGCGCGTCGAACCGGAAATTAATCGACGCCGTTACGTACTAGCGGTAACTAATACACCGACAATTAATCCCTTGACAGCTGCAATCCCTGGTATCGATACATCCGTGGCCTGACCTCATCCATAAAATACAGTCCTCTGCATTGTGCTCTTTTCTCTCGATACAAAACTGAAAAAAATTGTAATCAGTAATTAACGTATCCTTTGTTAGATTTCCTTTTGCTGATTCGACGAAAGGGACAATTAATGGAGTGCACGATCTCCAATAAAATCGAATACAGGTCGCACGATTAACATTTTTGATCTCGAAAGCCAGAGGAACGTGAGAAACTTCTCGGTATTACTTTTCCTTTTTCTTTGACATTTTTCTTTGACTTCTGCAGTACGTTCGAAAAACTTGGTCGTCGAAATGTAGACGCGCGGCTGGTAATACACTCGTTTTCGACAGAAAGGAAAATACGGAGGTGCAACTGAAAATTAAATCGATGAACCGAGGCAATATTTGCTCGTTTTATGAAAAAAAAAATGTTTTAGAGGGTTGAGTTTCAAGAAGTTTGAATGTCGATTACGAAATAACGTGAAACTTTATATTTTACGAATAATTTGGTTTATTTGGCGAACAAAATGCAGAGAGTGCAGGGAATGATGGATTTTAATAGGTATAAAGTTTTAAAATCGCGAATGGACCTGTTTCATTCGACGTAATATTACTATAAAATTTTCTCCGCATAATTAATTTCATAACGTTTATTCGTTTAACGCAATAAGAATTAATATGTCAAATAAAATCATAGTTATAAAATTAATCGTAAAAAATATAATAAAAACTGTAAAATTCCTCCATTAACAAACGAAATCTGATAGAATAGAAATTGGGAATTTTTTAGACTCTGAACGTACCAGAATGAAAATGGACTACTCGTAAGCAGACAAAATCACCATTAGGTTTACAGGTTTACAGTTATCACAGGTAGGTTTACAGTTATCGTTTTCAGGAACAATGTATGTAATACTTGTTCGCTGTGTTACGTCTGGGTCAAAGATGTTTCACAGATAATTCTCTATTCATGATGTATCGATGGATCGTTTGGAATTTGCCAAGTAGCTGTTAATTTCAATGAAATTATTCTTTGTAAATTTAGAACGGAAGTATTATAAATATGCCGGCATCCGACGGTTTTGTGAGAATATCTCATTATCGAATATAATATAAATTATATTCAATGTTACAATTTTGGAAAAGCAGGTCTCAATGATTTATTATGTGATGTACGTACAATGTTACTGCTTTATGGTTAAACAAGAAAAGAAAAAATGTATAAGAGTTTATTTGTTACGGCTTAATATTCCTGTCGTATCAGCAGACGCTTCTTTCCGTATTAAAGTCTTATCGTAGATGAAAATCTCAATCTCACGCACGATATTACAAGGTCTGGATCACAATACGTTACGAGTTGTTCCTAGTTATTCTTACGAGGCGATGTCCCACGCGCCTCGCTCGTTCGTCCTTCCGGTTTCAATGCATTCATCAGCTAAACACGTGGAAGGTATCAAAAAGGAGATGAGAGCTCGGACTCAGGGTTCAGAAGAGCACAACTGGAGGGGGGAAACAAAACTCTGTCCGCTGTTACTTTCTTTATCTTGAGGGCAACGTCACCCTCTTTGATGCCCCCGCTTCCAGTTTCACGAGGATATCCTCGTCCGTTTAATGCCCGTGCTCTCGTACAGCACCTGCTTCGTTACCATAGGCTCCTTATAGGTCTGGAGACATTCCTTACCCTCCCGGACTTTCACCAAGAGGGCCTATTTCGAATTCTAGGCAACCTTTCCCTCCAGCCTTCGTTAACCGGTGGCCTCCTTTCCTCGTTGTTCCTCCTCTCTCTCACCCGTCTTTTTTCTTTTCTACCTATTTGAACAATCCATTCGCCTCCAGAGTCGTAGGTTTCTCTATCCCTGGGGTCAACTTCGCCCCTCTTCCACATACGAAGGCTCGCCTCTCTTCGCCCTTTTTATCCCATCGGCCTTCGTGTCCTCAAGCGGCGACACAGTTTTCCTTTTGTTACGCTGTTCAAACTTGTTTCTCACGTCCCCGTTTCTTTTTCAAATCTAGACTATTGGAGGGGAAGTTTGTGTAGAGACGTTAACCTCAACGGGCCTTTCAACCTGTCTCCTACCTTTACGTCCCTTCTTATTTGATAATTTCTTTTTATTTACAAGCACTTTACAATCAATTCTCGCATTGAGAATTTTGAGTAAGTTTCTCTGGCGTGGCGCAGTGGTTGTTGACTATTATGATATATCTATTACCACATTTTGTTATTTCTTCTCTGACTGTGGGTATCTTGAGGTGGCGATGTATTGCTTCGTTGGTAACATACCAGGATGCATCTATTAGGGACCTTAGAGTTTTCGACTGGAAGCGTTAAACTATTTCAATGTTGAAATTACTTGCTGTTCCCCATAGTTGGATTCCGTATAATCCGATAGAGTGTAATTTTGTTCTGCGTGCTTAGGTTAGAACATCGACCAACGAACCAGTAGAATTTTTTGAGTTTAGCCTTGAGTTGCTTCGATTGGTCTATGTTGTGTTGTTTCCGTGTTAGTCTCCTGTCGAGAGTCATGCCCAGGTATCTGACTGAATCCTTGTTAGGAATTGTTATATTGTTAATGGTCACCTGAGGCCAGGTTTGTTTTCGCAGCGTCAAACTGTTTCGCTGTTATATTAGAAACAAGACATGAGTTTCCAGTTTTCCTCGATGCTTTCCTTAGCAGAAGTTTGGTTAACTAATTTTATGAAACAGTATTTTGAATTATCCCTTCGTGCAGCAAAATCCGCTTCAGTCGCACGAGCCATGGAACTTAACAAGGTCAATGTTGGTAAATTTTTTCATCCGTTTCATGACCTTGTAGACAAGCATAAATTTCGACCATATAAGATTTTTAACGTTGACGTGACAGGTATCACGATAGTACAAGAAAAGTGATTTCAAATTATCGGTTTTAAAGGCAGAAGACAGGTTGGTATAATCAGTTAGCGACAAAAGAAGACAGCTTTCCATAGCTGTCATCCGCGTTACTGTCTCGGGAAATTATGTTCCTTTGTTATAAATTTTTCCAAAAGTTTGGAAAATAAAATAACTGGGCCAACGATTCTATCATTTAAAATTCCTATTCGAGTATTTGCTAGAAATTACGTTTGCGGATTTGATTCTTAACGCGTCTGGATTTTCACTTGCCGAGAAATGTTCATTCTGCATATCCACCGTTCCATATTTACTGAATGAGCCCTTGTCCGTAAATAATATTTTCGCAGGAAAATTACAGTTCCACTAAATTTTGCGAGACATCCATCTGTAAAATTCTCTCTTCTCGGGAAATCTTCCGCACTCAATTCTTGAACTTTTCGAAAACTGTACGGGTGTAGCTTTTCTTTCTTCAATGCTATCCATATGGTTGTTGGTATCTTCTTCTGCAGCATAATCCATGTTTTAGCTAAACACGCTGCGATGTTCTATACCCAAAGTCTGAATCATCTTGTTGAATAGTCGGACTTCACAGATTTTAATGTACTTGCATCTAATAAATTTTGGTTGATTCTACGTAATATACTTGTTCTTTGTATCCTATTCTATTCGGAGATTTTTCACGTAACGCAAGTGCATATCGGCAAGTGTGTCAAAAGTATGACATTGTACAATAGACTACGAAAAGATGATGATGTACACTACGACCACAATATACACAATACGCAGTAAGTGCATTACACACGCAATAACATGCACTGCACACAATACACACAATACAACTCGCTCAACAATAATTGCTACATTCGCATGGACATTAAAGAACAAATAAAACGAATCAAAAATAAAAGAGTTTTAAAAAGTGAAAATTAAAAAGGTCTAACAATATCTACAAAAATTTAAAAAATTTGTGGTTGGTATGATACAGAATAGCTACCATCAGCTGCAACAGCATTATCCGTGTTTGTTTGGCTGCTTTCATTCGATATGTTTGTTGTTTTCGCATGAAAATAATGTTTTGTACAAATGGTCTGCATGCTTCGGTCTCCCTTGCCCATATCGCATTCGGGTTTTAATTGCTGGAATCAGTTTTATTGGGCTTTTCTCGTTATCTGAGTTCTTCTCGAAAGCCCGTTTCGTAGTTTCCCACAGTGAGTAATTGGTGTCCTCGTGAGGTGAAAGTGAGTCTAGATATTTCGAGAATTCCATATCATTGTATCCTTTATAGCCTTTTTGACGTTTTTGTTATTTCGCTCAGGACTTTTTTATTTCCTGATATTTCGTGTTTCTGCCAAATCGCTTTTGCTTCCTTCTCACATTTAATTTTTTCCAGAATTTCATTCGGTATTAATTTGTTTGTCTGGTTGTTGATTTGCAATTCGTGGTTGCTTCCACTACTTGTGTGAGTTCTGTTAAATGCTTACTCAACTTCATCTGGTGTCTTGTTATTACTAGTACATTGCCTAAATAATTGTTTTATTGCAGAGTGATGTTGACTTACTGCAAAAGACTCGTTTGCGTTATATTCAATTATTATTGGAGTACGATCAGAGACGAGTCTTAGGTTTCCTGATATTCTTAGTTTGTTTAGATCTGTATCATTTGTGACTGCAAAGTCAAGCACATCCAGTGTTTTATTGAGTTCTGTTGATAAGTGAGTTAGCTCGTCAGCTGACCTTAAGGTTACTCCTAATATTACTCTGAGAGTGTACTTCCAGTATTCTAGTGTTATTTTATATTTTAATGATGCGTACAATGTTCAAATTTGGAAAGAATTTGTATTTGTTTGTACTGAGACGGTTGTAACTTATACGTGACGCTGATTAATTTGGCTATGGAGGTAGTGTTTAATGTTATTCTTAATTATTATTGCTGAACCTCCATGTGCTCTTCCTGATGAGCATACAGTATAGTGTGATATTTTTATGTAACTCTATTTGTTGTATAATGTATTATACAAAATGTTTTTATTTCATGTATTCTCTTTTGTAGCCCATTAGCGTCTCATGCTCTTATCTTTAATATATCCATTGATTTATTTTTGCATTAGTGCGCTGCTGATAAGTTGTAGCATGGCTGATATTTCTTGCACTTGTTGCTTTAATAGCGAATTCTGTTTAATTCTGTTAAATCCATGTGTTTCTATAGCTTGCCTCACGTAGCTCTTTAAATTCTGTTTAGATTCATTGCTCCAGATTAATAACTCTAACGGGGCCCGCCTACGGCACTGGAGCTGCCAGGATGGCGAAGATGCGGGTGGAGGTACTAGAGAAGGAGATCGAGGTCTTGCGGAAAGAGCAATCAGGAAAGGCCGGGTGTGTCCGTTAGGAGAATGCACGGTACTCGCTCATGTACCTTGTCTTGTAAAGGCGTCGCTCGCACCTTGTCGCCAATAAGTTCGTTTATCTTATTGGCAGCTACTTTCACTTCGCTGCCAGCCCTCATTTCTATCAAGATGTCCCCAGCTCTTGTTCTACGAATGCCCGAGCTTTCCTTAAGAACATCCTTCGCCACCATGAGATCTTTATACACCTGAAGCCATTCCTTGCCCTCTCCTACTGTTACGCCACGAGGCTTGCCACAGACTGTGTTCTCTAACCGTCGCTCGCGGTCCTACAACGTCGCAGACGGATCGTCGCGGCTGCCCGGCAAACGAACATTGTAGTGGCAAGCGCATGGTTCACTAAGCAAGGCGACCTCCAGAAACGTCGACTCGTGGCCGTTATTTTACCTCGCGTAAAAGAATGTGGCGTGATCCGAACGTAGCGGGGGTCGCCTTCCAGAAAAGACCAAAATAATCGAAGGGCGGGCAGTACCTTCTGACGAGTCGAACGTGACACACCGAACATATCAGACCAATAGCAAACGAATTTATCTAGAGATCAAAGTCGAGTCAAATTTCTGTAACATCTTCATCAGATTATTGTAAAATATATTGTTCTATGTTAACCTGTTAATACAGTGTTACATTCATTAAACCCCCTCTGTTATCCTAAACGAAATAGTCGTTCCCCTGTTTCGAGAGGAAATTCAAAGAGCTCGGGCCTTCACTAATGAGGATCACTAGTCTGAAAACAAGGCAGAGAAAGGCAACCACGGTTGCGGGCAATGCCACCAATCGCCCTTGAAGTCGAACACAAGAGAAAGAAGGATGCGAAGAGACCAGTTGCTGCCAAGACGCCTAGGACCTCACAACGATGTCTTCGGTTTAGGACGCGATGGAGAGCGGATGTATTGACGGGTTGCTCCCGATAGCCGAGTATATGTACGAGGACGTAGGAGCGTTTGAGATGGGTGTGATTGTTATAGGGTGTAATGGGTCAATGAGGCGGGAAGTGTAGTGTAATAATAATTGTAAGGAAGTAGTGAAATGAAATGAGTGGACTGAGGTGGCAGGAGAATGCATGGGAGTGAAATAGTGTTGGGTGATGCGGGGGAGAGTGAATGTGTGGAAATGGAAATAGAGTTGGCATGTATGATGATTGAGTAGGTGAGCAACAAGACGTTTGTGCGTAATGGGGTGATAATATCCTCACTGAACAAGAATAAGTAAGTGGAGGATGTAAGAGGAAGTGTGCAAGAAACAAAAAGTACGGTTAGTAATCGTTAATTTGAATTTATCCGTTATTAGCGACCTCGGATAAAGTCAAATAAACATCTAGACAAGACCCCATCGACTATAATGGCAGATCCACGCGTCACGGTAATTAGTCTCTTATATACATACGCGATAGTGGATAACTGCAAATAAATAAACAATAACGTGAGCATGTCGTGTGAGTCGACACGATGTAAGTCCCTATTTTTAAGGAATAAAGTCGGGCCGGCCAGGGTTCTTATACTTATAATATTTATTTGGCCATTTATTTATTGTGACACGAGCCGAACAAGGTTCTTTGGAATAAATAAATAACTAATAGGGTGCCGAATAATGAGGGGGCTGTAGGAGTTACGTGGTGATTAGTAGGTTGGAGTATGTAACGGTTGGATATAAGCACCGCTATAACATTATAATATTTTATTTTATTTATTCTTTTAGTTTATTTTACTTCTTTATTTATAACTTTATATTGATTAACTAGTAATTGTTTTATTCGTTTTATTTATTTATTATTTATTATTTAAATTATTTATTTATTTATTTTTATTTATTTATTACTTATTATTTATTATTTATTATTTATTTATTGATTTATGGTATTTATTACTTATTGTTCATTATTTATTATATATTGTTGTTATTTATCTATATTGTGGCGTTCTTGGCGCGCATCATCGGGTCTTTAGCAGTATGCAAGCGTTTGACAGGGGAAAATTAGATAGCACAATTACTGTAAATATAATCATTGTTTGGCTTATTTGTTGACGACCTGGTGATGTTTATGGACTTGCTTATTACATACAATATGGACAGACGGTCTAAGGTAAAAAAAACGTACGGCGCAGGGGGTTTCGGAACCCCCAGGCCCCGTCGGGAACACGAGTGGCTTACCAGGCTCGACCCGACGGTCATCATGTTACTGGAAGAACGGCGGTGGGGGCGTGGAACACCAGGCACCCCCTTGTGCGGTAATAGCTACTGGGGAAAAGGAAAAGGAGATGGGCAAACTAAAGAAGACGACAGCGGGAGGAGAGAAGCTGAGGATGATGTCTGACGTGAAACCGAATGAGAATGTGATAATCTCGGTTATTCCGAGGAAGGATGGTGGAGTATTTCTGCCCCTTTAAACCGAGTAAGAGGCTTCAGAGGAGCCCTGATTAGTGAAAGGACGGAGGTTGGAGTGATTGAGGAATCGGAGGGGTGCTTTGGGACTAGAGGGAGCGACCACAGTACGCCCGTAGCAGGGATAGGGCTGGCCTATGCTAGAATATTGACCAGGAGGGTGGTCGAGCGGAACGTCAGCGCGAAATCCACGAGATCGGCTATGGCTAGCGAAGCCGAGGATAGTGCGAGAGACGATACGCAGATTAGCGATGCTGACGACGAGGATCTTCTGATCTCCAGGGCTGAGTTGAAGGGGCTCACACAAGCTATGGTAGGGATGGTTAAAATGTTCAACATGGTGTTGAAGAGGCTGTTGAAAGTTGGACAAAGAGAAGGATGAAGGGATAAGGGCGATAGGCAACATGATGAAAGGTATCCTATCTACCTTGGAGCAGTGTGGGGAACACAAGGAGAGAAGAAGAAGGAGAAGGATAGAGCCTGCCGAGGTTGTGAAAAGGGCAGACAGGGCAGAAGTGGAGAGGGAAGTGACGATAGCCAAGGGCGGATATTCAAAAAGAAAGGTATTATCGCCGGCTGAAGGTATCAGAGCTGAAGAGTATAAGAGACCCCGAAGAGGAGAGGGCACATACGCTGAGGCGTGTGGGAGGGAGAATGGAGTGATAAAGGGTGACTACAGCGAGGACTCCGAAGGTTGGGTGAGGGTAGAAAAAGGAGGAGGGAGAGGAGAACTCGCTTAGAGCAAGCTACACCGATGGTGCGCCCGGCAAGCAACCGGCGAGTTGGTACTGAAGAGAGAGGCGTACCAAGAAACCGGAGGAGGAAGGAAGCCATACTAATTAAGGTAGAGGATGGTTGTAAATGGCTTCAGGTGTATAAGAGGATAATGGCGGCGAGGAGTTCATTGGAGGGAGCCACGGCGGTCCGTAGGACGAGAGCGGGCCATATCCTGATTGAATTCGACAGGACGGTGGTGGTCAGCGAGGCGGCGGCTAAATTGAGAGCCGGCTTGAGTGATAGTATGGAGGTGGCCGTTCTGGTGAACAGGGCGACTCTACAAACAAGAAACATCGACACCCTCACCAGCAGGGAAGAGCTGGTGGAAGAAATCAGGCCACACTAGGGAATCGAGGAGAGTGGGAAGGTGGAAATTAAATCTATAAAGGCGGCACCATGGGACACGCAAGAGGCGGTAGCTGTCCTCCCGGTGAGTGGAGTTCCTAGTGACGAGAGAGAAAGGAGATTGAGAATTGGGCTAACGATAGCCTCCGTTAGGCAGTTAGCTAATGTTCGGCGCTGTTACAGGTGCCACATGTTGGGGCACGTGGCGGCAAGGTGTACTGTTGTATGTCCTGGCAGAAAGTTGTGTAGGAGGTGCGGCAGCGCTGAGCATAGTATGAAAGATTGCGATAGAGAACCGAGACGCGCCATGTGTCTGAAACACGGTGGTATAAATGCAAGGCATGTAATGGGTTCGTTGGCGTGCCCTATGGTGCGCTTAGGTGGTAGGAATAGACGGGTGCCCAATCAGTGTCTTACAAATAAACCTGAACAGGTGCAGGCCTGCACAAGACCTGATGATGCAGTGCGTATGTGAAAGCAGGGTGGACATAGTGGTCATCTCCGAGCCCTATAGGCAGTTGCCTTATTTATTTAATGACGAGGGTGGGGATGCATCGGTGTGGGTCACCCTATTTAATGGAAAACATGCGACGAGCGAGGCGCTGATAAGAAATGTAGGGATTGTAGGGGTCAGGGTTGGTGATGTGCTTTGCGTCAGTGGGTATTGTTCCCCCAATACGGGCAGGAACCAGTTCAACGATTATTTGAAGGAACTGGAAGGGATCATAAAGGAAGGGAGGAAAGGAGCACCGGCGATTATGGTTGCCGGTGACTTTAATGCGAAATACAGCAGCTGACAATGCTCATAGAGAGAAGCATGGTCACGATCCATTCCATAGGGATAAGTATGGCTTCAGGAGAAAGAGGGGGACTCTTGAAGCCCTGGATCGTCGCAGTTGATGAAGAGTGTAGAAGGAAGGGCCCGGTGTGTGTTCTGGTCGCCCTAGATTGTGAAGAACACCTTCAACGCTCTAAGGAGGGAGAGGATAATGGAGGAGATCCGAAGGAGACGGCTACCGGGACGGTTACAGGAGTTGTTAGCGGACTATCTGGCTGAAAGGAGAATATTGGTACACTGTCGGGACGATGTCGTAAGGAGGAACGTCTACGCAGGGGTCCCGCAGGGGTCGGTCTTAGGACCGTTACTGTGGAATCTAGTGTATGACAGGGTGCTGGAGGCGCTGGACCGGGAGAAGACGGAGGTTATTCTCTTAACAAGGAAGAGGATTCCGAAGATTTTTAATGTTGACGTGGGGGATAGGGGGGGGGGGAGATTTCCACTAGCCGTGTTATGAAGTACTTAGGGGTAGTGTTGGATAGTGCTAGGGGATTCTCTCCCACCTCAAAGCAGTTTGTGATAAAGCGGAACGGTTCTTGGGCGCCATACGAAGCCTACTCCCAGACGTCGGCGGGCCCAACGATTTAGTCAGGAGACTATATTACGGTATCTGGGAGTCTGTGGTTCTATATGGCGCACCGGTATGGGCCTCCTCCCTGGGAAGAGAAACAAATAGGACGATCATGAGAAGGGCATAAAGGGCGGCGTTGATCCGTATGTCTACCGCCTACCGTACGGTGTCACATGGGGGGCTGTGTGTGCTTACCGGTAGCATGCCGATTTACATCAAGGCATGGTTGCGGTGGAAGCAGTATGGAGTGAAGAGGCGGATCAACGAGAGCCCTGAAGAAATGGCACATGTTGGGCAAGAAAAAATGAAGGATTTGGAGACGGAGGCAGAGGACAGGTGGAGATTGGAGTGGGCGTTCCACAACCCCCACAATTGAACTACGAGACTGGTAGAAGATCCGCTGATCTTCTACAAAAGAAAGGGGAAGATCAACTACCATACGATGCAGATCCTTACGGGACACGGTATCTTTAACTGTTACCGTCATAAGATCGGCAAAGAGTCTCACACCAGCTGTTGGGATTGTGGTGCGGTGATGGATGACGCCGAGCATGTGCTATTTTGGTGCCTTAGATGGACGGAGGAGAGAACGGAGTTGGAGGTCGAGATCGGTGAAGATCTTCAATTGGAGAACCGAGTCGTTGAGAAGATGGCAGCAGAGGAGCGGTTGTGGAACAGGTTTCATGACTTTTGTACAAAGGCGACGAAATGCTGGCTTTCTAAGGAAAGGGCGGTGGAGGTCAGGAGAAGATGGGAAGGAAGGAGGAGAAGAATGACCGGAGTCGAGGAGAGAGGATAAAGGATCGGGTACGTGGTGTAGAGGCCAACCTGAAGTAATGTCGAATGACTGTACCCGGTTGGTGCCTCGAGTACCGTAGCAGAGGGAAAATGAGGAGGGGGTTTTAGTGGGTATGGCGATGTCATCTGCCGAGTCCTACATAACCCGGAGACGCGGGTCTTTGGGTATGCGTAAAAGCGTTTTCCCCTCCTCGCTATTAAAAAAAAATAGGACCTCACAACGAACTCCAACAGGAGGGCCGGTGCAGGAGACCAGGAAGATGGTGCTCCCACTTCCTCCGCGGTCATCTGCGGTGACCCCAACGCTGAACGAGGGGAGGAAAACATCATAAGCTGAAGTGCTAGCGACGGCTACGACAGAAAGCCGAATTCGGCATTGAACGAGTTAAAATCAAAATGGCGATGACTGAGATTATCATTCTAGAAGTTCCCGTAGACAAAGAGAGGAAGAAGGCACCCGCGCTTACAGCATGGTTGACACAGGTCCTGGATCTGACCACGATGAAAGTTGCGGCCCCAACGGTGGAGCTGAGGGTAACTAAGATTGACATCTCGGTCGGCAAAGAAGAACTTCGGGACACCCTGGAGAGGGCCGGAGGATGCAAGGCACTGGAAGTTTGAGTAGGAGACATGAAGGCTTCCAGAGGTTGGGTCAGCCTGGATAAGATGCCCAACAGTAACAGCGGGGAAATTAAGTCAAACGGGAAGAGGGTCGAAGTCTCCCCGAAGAAACTAATAGAAGCTACAGATGCTTAGAACTGGGACACGTGAGAGTGACCTGCAGATCTACGGTAGACCGGGGGCAGCTATGGTACAGATGCGAAGGCATGGGTTACCAGGCCAAGAGCTGCTCTGCCACCGTGCCCGGGGGCCCGCTCTTTGAGTCGCTTGGTGCGCCACCCACAGAATGGGAGAGGCGGCATGCGTTCCGCCGAAAACTAAAGGGATGAGCCGGATTCGGGAGCCTGCTACGGGCAGGAGACAGGGCGACAACGCGAGAGATCTACCGCAAGAAGAGGAAAGAATCACGAGTGGGGCAGATGGCCAGGGGGAAGCCATGGATATGGACTTAGTAAAGTAAATAAATTCATGCGGCTCCACCAGACCAACTTGGAGCGATCGAAACGGGCATAAGACCTGCTCTTCCAGGCGATAAGGGAGAGCAGGGTTTTTCTGGCAATGGTAGCCGAGCCCTATTGTATACTAGACACCCCTGACTGGGTCGCAGACCTGAACGGCTTAGCCGCAATGACGTGGATGTCAGCACCGAGCACATCGGCCGCAGAGATCCTGCTCGAGCAGGGCAAGGGGTATGCCGCGATCGAGTGGGCTGAGATGGTAGTGGTGGGCATATATGTTTCCCTGAACAGTGGCCTGGTCGCGTTTGAGGAGTTCCTGGACGTGTTTAGCGATTGCGTGAGACGATACCTTTCACGTCAGGTCCTCGTCCTGGGAGACTTTAACGCTTACTCCTCGCAATGGGGAACACAAGGACAGATGCTCGGGACCGGATGCTATCAGGCTGGGCTGCGGGCCTCGGGCTCCTCTTACTTAACAGAGGCTCGACCAGCACATGCGTGGCATGGAGAAGATGTTCCGTCGTCGATATTACATGGGGTACCCCCAATGCCTTCCGGCGGGTCTCAGGCTGGAAAGTAGCCGAAGGGGTTGAGACTCTCGCAGTCCACCTGTATATATTCATCGAGGTCGGCCCGGAGACAATACCCGCGAGACAGACCTGCGGCATTAGGGGGATGGAACTCTCCAGCCCGCCACCAAGATGGCGCCTCAAGGATAGAGACAACGAGATGCTCCAGACAGCAGCCAGTGACGCGGCCTAGAACTGGGACGCCCGTACAGAGAAGACAAACATGTAGGAGGAGGCGGAGAACCTTCGCCGAGACGTCAAAGCGGCATGTGATGCGTCAATGACGCGCTCCGTGCCAGGGATTAGACTGGTGGACCTGGAGATCGCAAAGCTACGGATAAAGTGCATTCGGGCCCGCAGGCGGTTCTAGAGAGCCCGCTGTCGGCGGCTTTATGACGAGGAAGAAATCTACTTTTGAGTCTGTACGATAAATTGTTTTACTAATAGTGAATAGAAAAGAGGTCTTCTAACACTCCATACATCTACCCATGTTGATGGGTTATTATTAATTATTATTAGCCATAAGTATATAGGAGGGAAGTATTTGCGCACTTTTACTCACTGGCGTTTACTGGAGAACTAAGCCCTTGCTTGTGCAGTGTTAGGAGGTTACGAGTGTTAGGTTCTGACCTATCAAACCTGAACAGGCACCTTGGCCGACATCACACGGATGCTCGCATCCAGTGGGGATGTCAATATTGTGAAAGGAGTTTCCCGAAGCTCCATGGGGCAAAATGCCACATTCCAAAGTGTAGTGGCACTAGTCAAAGGAAAGAAGGAGCGTACAAATGCAAATTTTGCCCCATGAGCTTCTGTATTCAGAGAGGATTATCCACCCACGAATGGCATGCGCACTCTGCCATGAGAAATGAAAAAAGAAGGAGAACGGGCTCTTGTGAGAGCTCGATGAAAATTATAACAGTGAAAAAGTGCCAAGTGTTGAAATTAGCAATGTCCTCACTAACAGGACAGTTGAACAAATAAAATACAAGAGAAAGGTATTAAAAATAGCTAGTGAGAATACAAGTCCTCAAGAGTTTGCCGAGGAGACAGAGGGAGGGTGCGATCCCGTTAATTCAGGCAATGCGCGGACATGCGTTTAGCCTGTAACTAGCGGGGAAACATATAATGAGAAGCCTACCCATCAGTGGAGACTCCAACTAGAGTACGAAATAGAGAGAGTAACCGAGGTGCCCCCGTCGTTGAAGGAGGTTAACGCTCGGTTAACAGATATTTGGGCAAAATACAAGGAAAATAAAGAAGTCCTAACAAATAATTAAAATGAATTTATTTACACATCTCTATATGGAGCGCTAGAGAATGTTAAAATTAAAAATGACAAAAACAAAAGTAATTCAAAATCCCAAAATAGAAGATATTATAATAATAAGAATAATAATAGAAATAAAGGGAAGGAATACTCTTACGCATGTTGCCAGGAGTTGTTTAAGGAATGTCTAAGAAAGTTGTCCGACGTTGTCGTTAACAACGATCGTGCATACCTGGAACCAACCAGGCAGCCACCGGAAGAAAGTGAAGTGAGGACGCTCTATGAAGATTTATGGCGTCGGGCAGAACCAACCAATCCCCCAATCCCAGGAAGTAGAACCTCTGAGCTGGTAATAAACGAATTGTTTCCGCCGATAACCGCCGAGGATGTGAGCGAGAAACTTAATAAAATTAGGAAAAAGGCTGCGGCAGTAACGGATGGATTTCAAAAAGAACATTTAATGATATCTGGCCTGCCCGCAATACTAGCTAAAATTTGTAATATATTAATGTATAGTTCCCATTTTCCGACAGTATGAAAGGAAAATAGGCCTACACCAATTTCAAAGCAAAGAAACCAAGCAACCAGGTGGAGCATTGGAGGCCTATAACAATAGGCCCCATTCTCGGCCGAATTTTCTTCTCCATCCGCGGCGGAAGGATGAGAAAAGGTATTGTGTAAAATTTAAGGCAAAAAGGTTTTACATCTGAAAATGGATGTAAAATAAACATCGATCTATTGAACGCTGACTTAAATTATAGTAAAAAAAAAAATAACGGGGGATATTCACAATTGTGGATATCTCCAACGCATTTGACACAATATCCCATTCGGAGTTAAGCAGGGTGACCCTCTATCGCCACTGCTATTCAACTTATGCCTAGAGCCGCTGCTGGAAATGATTGAGGAGCAAACCCGTGGCATCATTGTCAGTTGTGAAAGAAAAATATCGATCCTGGCTTTCGCTGACGACATTGTTCTACTTGGTGAAGATGAGAGGGAGGCACAACAAGAATTAATATGCTCCATTAATATCTGAAGAAACTGGGGATGAACATATCTGGTGAGAAGAGCCAAACGTTCCAGGTGGTCGCCAAAAAGGACACATGATTCACAAAAGAACCGCGAATTAGGCTCGAAAATGTCAACATACCAACGGTTGACCCAGATGAGGCCTTCAGGTATTTAGGCGCCAAAATGGGGCCTTGGAACGGTATCCATTGTGGCATCATAGTGCTAGAAATTCTGAGCATGGTCAGAAGAGTTAGAAAATTCTCTCTGAAGCCATTTTAGAAAATTGAGTTAATTATGAAGTACATCTTCCCTCGATATATTTACCATTTCCTTATAAATCTACCAAGTGACAGTGTCTTAAAATTATTGGACAGCGAAGTCAGGCAGGATATAAAGGTCATATTACATCTTGTGCATTGGACAGCCACTGGTTTCTTTTATGCTCCAAAAGCAAAAGGGGGATTAGGGCTACCGAGACTTGAACATATTATCAAACTTGGTACCGCAAAAAGCGCATTAAACAATAAGAATTCAGTCGATCCAGCGGTATCTAGCTTGATCAATGGAGAAAACGACAGCAAGCTAAAGAAAATCGCAAACTCTCTAAGGATCAATTGGCCGGCCACTTCCGAAGAGGTAGAAAAAGCTAGAAAGCGACTAAAGAGCGGACATATTAAACAATGGCAAGAGTTGAGAAGTCAGGGACATGGAGTAAATGACTTCTCAAAGAGTAAAACTGACAACGTGTGGCTCGAGGAGTATAATCTGTTCAAGCCCTCGAGATTCATCGATGGCGTAAGACTTAGGACAAACACCTTTGGGACACGGACTGTATTGGCACGGACTGACAAAAGAATTGATATAACCTCAAGTGAGCGTCTCGACTTGGGCGCCTATGAAATCTTCCTCCACGAAAAAAAGCATAACAGTTCAATGCTAATATAAACTATAAGTATTAATTAATTGATTATTATTATTATTATCAATATTAATACAGATTGTTACTACAGTTTAATAGCATAATTGTGAATGTCTCTAAAAATATAATATCATAGATATTAGTTCCTATCAGTATACCCACGTCGTTATTAACAAGATGTTTATGTATTTCCATTATCTTTGTTCTAAAATTCACTGTTATTTTGGGAATTTGTTAAAAAATCTTTCAATCCTTTTAGGAGATGTATCACTCTAAACTGAGATTTCAACTCAGATCACAGGTTTTTTTTTTATTTTATAGATTAGATTCACAATTTGTCCAGTTTGGACATTTGGTAGAATTTTTTAGCTGTTAGATTATTATGTGGGTAGCTACCCCCAGTGGGGTACCATCTTCGTGTTTGTTTGGTTGTGTCCTTTGTGAGGTCTGCTGGGTATTTCCCTTTCAGCCTTCTATCCATGTTTGAGGTGTTGATCGTTTCCGCAGCTAGCCAGTTCGGCTGTGTTCCTATTCTTTCATTGTATTTTTCTGCGTGTCTGCTAATTTTCTCTTTGACCATTGGTATTCCCAGGTCCTTCCGTATGCCTTCGTTTCTAACGTACCATGGGGCGTTTACTATTGTTCTAAGAATTTTAGCTTGTACTGTCTCTATTTTGTTTATATGGCTCATTACCGCTGCCCCCCCATAGTGGTATTCCGTACGTCCAGATTGGTTTTATGATCGTTTTGTATATTTTTAATTTATTTTCTATGCTTAATTTGGATTTTCGACTTGTTAGCCAATGCATTTGTCTCCTTGTTGTCTGTATTTTGTCTATTATTGATTTAGTATGCTGTTTCCATGTGAGTTGTGTTTCTAGGTGGTCTAGTCCTAGGTATTTGACTTGCTTTGTTTGCGGTATGTGCGTGCCGTTCAGTAGGATGTTTGATGGTGTCTGTTTTCGCAGTGTGAGTGTAATATGGTTGCATTTATCGGGGTTTGCTTTTATTTGTTTATCTTGCAGCCACTTTTCTATTTTTGTGATATGTTCTTGTAGTAATTTGACTACTGTTTCTGGGTTAGTGTGCCTGACTAGTACAGCTGTGTCGTCCGTGAGCGTCAGTATTTTGCTATTGGTAGTTGTTGATATGTTTTGTGTATAGTATTGATCCTAAGACGCTTACTCGCGGAACCCCTGCCTTGATGTCTTTAACTTCAGAGTATGTGTCCTTGATTTTTATTACGAAGGTTCTGCTGCTTAAGTAAGATTTTATTAATTGGTATATTTGCTCCGGAAATTGTTTCCTGATTGTTTGTAGTAGGCTTTTGTGGTTTATTTTGTCAAATGCTTTATCTATGTCCATAGAGAGGGCTGTACAGTATTGTTTGTTTTCTAATGCTAGTATTATTTCTTTAATGAGCCTGTGCATTTGCTCTATAGTGGAGTGTATGTTTCTGAATCGAAGTTGGTGATCTGGTATTAATTTTTCCTTCTATATTATTGGTTTTATGCGGTTGCATATTATTTCCTCTAGTATTTTGGAAAACACAGGAAGTAGTGATATTGGTCTGTAAGATGCAGTTTGGTGTGGTTCTTTGCCTGGTTTAGGTAACATTATGTCCTGTGCTAGTTTCCACAGTTTAGGAAAGTATTGGATTCTTAGTATTGCATTGAATATTATTGTCATTAGTGTTATCGCTTTTGGCGGAAGGTTTTTCAAGATTTTGCCACTGATTAGGTCGATTCCTGGTGCTTTATTATGTTTTGTTTTCTCGATTATGTTTCTAATTTCTTGTGCTATTGTTTTAGGTATGATGTAGTGTTTGTCAGTTGAGGTACTAGTGGTTTGCGCATCCTCGTCCGTATGGCATTTGGGGTTGCTGTTGTTGATATTATGTGGTATAAATGTGTTTCAAAGGTGGTTGGAAAATTCTTCAGCTTGCTCTTCGTTGCTTCTTGCCCATGTGTTTTCTGCCGTCCTGATTGCTGGGACTAGTTTTATTGGTTTCTTTTTTTTTTCGTGGCTTTCCATAGGGAGTAGTTGGAGTTCTCGTGAGCAGAGAGTGTCTCTATGAATTTTGTGAATTCGTTATTGTTGTGCACTTTTATTTTGTTTTTTATTTCCTTTGCAAGTTTGTTTAGGTGTTTTTTGTTTTCTCGTGTTCTATGTTTTTGCCATTTTGCTTTCGCTTTTCTTTTTTCTCTAATTTTTTCAAGTATGTCTGATGGAATTATTTTTGTTCGTCTGTTGGTTGGTTCAGGTATAGTGGTTGTCCATGATGCTTCTTGGATGGTTTCTGTCAATGGTGTTACTGCCTGTTCGACGTGTTCGGGTGTTTCCAATGGGATGCTGCAACTGGTTTTGCTCTCGATTATTTCTTTAAAAATTTGCCATTTGGTTGTTCTGTTGCATAGTGTCCCTGGATTGCTATAAAGTATTAATTTGTTTCTGTAAGCAATTGGGCTGCATGCAATGAGGCTGGGTGTTATTTTTAGTTTATTTGCGTTTAGTCCCTTTGTAACTGCAAAATCGAGTAGGCCAGGTATTTTGCTCAGGTCTGTCGGCCAGTATGTCTTCCTGTGGATAATATATTGAGGTTGTTGTTAATGTATTTTTCCAGAGTTCTACCTCGAGGTGTGGTTTGCATTGTAGTCTCCCGTTGCGATATACTTGTCACCTAAGTGTTGAAAGTACTCTTCCCACGTTTGTGATGTCATTTTGTGTCGCGGTGGTACATATACTGCTGACAATTGTAAATGGTTGCTGTTAGTTTGTACAGTAACGGTGGTTGCTTGTATATATTCCTTACTAGCTTGGCTGTGTTAGTGGTGTTTAATGTCGTTTCTTATTATTACTGCGGTCCCTCCGTGTGATTTTCCTGAGGGATGCTTGGTATCATATATTGTGTACGGTATTTTTATGTAACTTTTTATAGTGAAGTATGTTTCCGATACGAGTAGTATGTCGATATTATTATTATACAAGAATGTTTTAGTTTCTAGGGTCCTTTGTTGTAGTCCGTTAGAGTTCCAGGCTGCTATTTTAAGCATGTCCATTTTTATTTTTTACTTAGCAAGTTTGTGAGTAGTTGTAACATGACTGTTGTTTGTTGTACTTGTTGCCTTAATATTGTGTTTTTCTCACTTACCATTTTTCTTAATATCTCTGTACCTTTAATGGGTTGTTTCAGCATTTCTTTGATTTCTGTATCGTCTTCGGTGTTGTTGCTTTGATTCTGTTTGTTTGTGGGTGTTGTTTGTCTAATGTTTTGGGTTACTTGCGCGTAGCTGCGGTTTCCTTGGGGGTCGGTGTTTCCGTTTATAGCTTTTGGTTCATTTTGTGCTTTCAATGTTGCTTAATTATCCGTTATACTTTGTTGTGGTTGGTAGTTATTGATTGATCTATTGCCAAATGGTGGAAACTGTTTACGTTGTGATTGTTTTCTGATTTCGCATCCTTTATAGCTGGCTGGGTGGTTTCCATTACAGTTGTAACATTTTACTTCATTTATTTTCCCTACGTATGGACAGTGTGTTGTTAAATGCTTCGTATCGTATCTTGTCATATTGTTTATTGCTCTTGTTTGGTGCCCAATTTTTGCTAATTCGTCACTTAATTTTTTTTTTGTGTTAGTTTTTGAATGTAGTCCTCTTATAACTATTTCGTAGCTTCTTTCCGTTTTCAGCTGGTATGTGTGGTACACAGCGTTTTTTCTTTTAATTCTTTTATCACTTTCCTATAATTTTCTGGGGTGTTTATTTGAATTTTTACTTGTTCTAATTTTGTTTGTTTTATTGTGTAGTTTTCCTTCCCAACTATATCGTTTAGTCGATCAATAAGCGGGTCTATTATCTGGGCGTCGACAAATATTGGTGGTGGTTTTGTAGTTTGCGTTGATTTAGTTGTGTTTTTGGTTGTTGGGTCGTCTATTTCTTCCATAAGTGAGCTGAAGGAGTTTCTTAATGGTAATTCTTGCAGCCATCGCTGCTTTTCTGTATCTGAATTTCCTGTTATTTTTCGTTTCTTGTTATAACTTGCCACCTTCCAGCTTTCATCCTGTTGGATTAATTCGTTATTGGTAATATTCTCTTCATTGTTTGGTATTGTTTCCATATCAACTTCGTTTGTAGCTGAGCATTCCTGTTCTTCGTTTATTGGTTGGCTTGGTTTTGATATGTTTGTTGTTTTATTTATGTAGTATTGTTCGTCTTTGTTAATTATTTTTATCGGTGGGATGTGCTTTTTCATTTTAGTTTTGCTTGTAGTCTTCTTAGTAGAAGACACGAGTTTCCACCATTTAGCTATGGGCGTTGCCGTTCGTAACTTTCTCTTCCCCACTTGCCGCACTTTTTCTGAAGCACTGTTTTACACGTCCGTTTGGCTCGGTTGCTCTGGCAGAACTCGATTTACAACATTGAGAACATTTATATCGAAAATTCTTTCTCGCATGAAGCTTCTGTATTAATACAAAAGGCACGAATTAAGATATATGATAATTCACAAGTATTAGAGCACTTGCTGATCTTATAGATTTTATAGAAAATGTGATACATGATTGACCAAGATTATTAAGAAAATGAAGTTTACATCCGTATGAGATTAACGATCCGAAATACACACTTTGTGAAAATTCGTGACAGTTGGAGGAAAAATAATGAATTAACGATTATGTGACAGCAATTAAAATCCGTCGATGTAAGGTCTTTGTTAAATTAAATAGTTCAAAATCGTTTACATATTAGGTGATCCCATAAGTTTTTGTGTATATATTTATACACTTTTGTGTATATATTTCATGTGTCGATTTCTAAACATACGGCGATACGGGACCAATGCACTTGAGCTTAGCTGATCGAGAACAGGCTAGAGTAGATCTTGGCATAAGATCGTAATATAGTGAACACAGTGACTTCTAACAGTAAAAAATCACGAGTGAAATGCGTATCCATTTTCGACATCTCATGTTATATGAATTTCGGAAAGAAAGTTCGGTAACAATTGCCAGGAAAAACATATGTGCTGTTTACGGAGAAAATGCGCTTTCATCTCGCACCTGTAAGAAGTGGTTCCAACGTTTTAGAGCTGGGAATTTCTGTTTAGAAGAGGAGGTACGCTCCGGGCGTCCTCCTCAGACAGACGGAGATAAAATTCGGGATCTTGTTGAAAAATCACCAAGCTTGACAGTTCAAGAGATGTCAAATGTCCTGAAAATACCTAAGACAACGATTCATAGGTGTTTAAAAAAATGGGGATGGTGTCAAAGTTGAACGTTTGGGTGCCCCATGAACTTACGGAACGGGACCGTCTTGAACGAACGACAGCGTGCATGTCATTAATTGCACTTAATAAACGTGAACTATTCCTTAAACGCCCCTGGTAACTGGTGATGAAAAGTGGATACTTTTCGAAAACCCTGAACGGAAACGTAGCTGATCCCAACGAAATCAGCCACTTGAACGCTGTGCAAAACCAGGGTTACATCCACGTAAAGTTCTTTTGTGTGTATGGTGGGATTATAAAGGAATACTCTGTTTTGAACTTTTATCTAGTGGTGATACCATTAATTCAGACAAATATTGCGCTCAGTTAGAAAAATTAAGGGAAGCACTAGCTGAAAAACGGCCAGGTTTAGTGAATAGGAACAACGTTATCTTCCATCACGAGAATGCTAAACCACATGTCGCGAAAAGCGTTACAAAAAAATTGTCTGAATTTAATTGGAAAATTTTACCACATCCCCCATATTCCCCAGACATTGCCTCATCTGATTACCACCTGTTCAGAGCATTACAACACTTTTTAGTAGCTAAAAAATTTGAAAATATTGACACTCTCAAAAATAGCATAGAAAATTATTTTAAAGAAAAACAAGAGAACTTTTATCGAGACGGAACCTACCAGAAAAATGGGAAGAAGTTGTACAACGAGAGGGGGATTACATTTTTTCATGAAACTGAAAGGTATGTAAACGATCTTAACATATATAACCTCTCGAAACACGGCACGAACTTATGGGATGACCTAATAATTAAACAACTATAAATATATCAAAAGATTATAATAAAAGAATGTAATAGAATATCTAATGTCCGTACTTGTAAATACAACGAAAAACGTAACGTGTAGATTGCAGATGTTTATGAATGTAAAATTTGCGAAAAACATATGAAAGTTATACACATAAAATATACAAATATTGATATATGCACGAAAACTATGCGTATATGCACAAAGATATGTACAATTTATGAGTAATATGTCTAATATTGATTTATTAACGTTATGTGAATTGATACAAAAGGATATTTAACAATTTCGTTTTAAATAAAAATCTATTTATGACCACGCGCCAAAATTCGCATTACGATAAATTACGATAAATTATAAATTGCTTTTCCGTATCTGCAGCACTCGAATTGTACAAGTAATGTGTGCGTTTGAGGGCCCGACTTTTTGGTCGACCGCGCCATACCTGCAGTAAAAACGCATACTGGCTTCGCATTTAGATGTTCGCGTTCGACTTGGGAATGGCGCGCATAGATGGTCGGCGCGCGACTTGCCCTCTCCTTGCGGATCATTGGACAAGTTAAACCTACCCTTTCGGGCGGCAGCTCGCTTAGCTGGCGCCACGCGATACCTGCCACCATATAGCTCGGTCCCAGCAGGTTGGCTCTGCAGCCGATTATTCCTGCTCGGCAACCATTTTGTATGCTTACCGCTTGCACCGACAGTCACAGGTTTCCTCTCCAGCTCGCACGCTTCGTGCTTTTTTCTGCGCCCCGGTTCTTCGTTACTGTTGTTTTCTTGGTTCTATCTTGTTTATTGTTCTATCTTCGATCCAGTGTTCTGTTTGTTGTATCCGTTTATTTCTTCGTTGCGATTCTTTGTTTGGTTGTTGTTGTTGTCTCTATAAACTTGAAATATAAATGCAATTTCCTTTTAAATACAGTAACAAGGTTTATTCAATTTCGATAACATTGTATTAGTAAGATATCGAAGCTAGCAACTTTTCGTTGAAGTTTATTTTATATTTCTTAAATTATTCGGGTAAAGATAACTCCACACTGACGGCCTATTGTCCACAGACAGATGTCGTAGTAATCGGCGGACAATGTCTGTCAGTGAAACTTAAGGCGCGTACGGGCAGACTACAGGCGTCTGTAGACATTGCCTGCCGACAACACATGCCAAAACATGTATATAAGCTGCCTGCAAGCAACGTCGCTTGTCCACTAGAAGTTTGCCGGGTATCACTGCGTATCGATGAGTCGAAGATGCCTTGGAGATGCAACACACGGATCGTTTAAATCTACCTGTAATCCAATCAAGCTAGCCTAAAAAAAAGACAAATTCAACATTAAATTGTATCGGACATTTTGCTACAACGCTCAACTGATAGAAATCATGCTCAGGAACAAATATATGTCTTTGCTAACTTTCTAAATATATGTAGACGACGTTTTAAATTGCTATTAGTTGAAACAAACAATATGATATATTTTTGAGTGATCTATAAGGATTTACAGGCCCACTGGGAAATCTTATTAGTGTTCTCTTGCACTATGTATTAAAGCGCATCAACACCGATAGAAGCACTGTACACGCGATATCGTCGCAGTATCTCCTGAAAATCGGCGATAAGTCGCTCGAAACTTTACTGGAAACATTTCTCCATGTTCTACTGACAATCACATAGCATGTGTCATTGCTGGAATTTGATAAATTTGGTTGAGAACACGAAAGAATTTTCCGTTTACAATAAAGCAAGGGACTATCGAATTGGAACAGTTCGTGTTTGAAAATAGCGTTCTATGCTAAAATAGCGGTGGAAATTATACTACATGTAAAAGTGAGTCATAAAAACAAATACAATTTTCTTATTTTCTATCTTTTTTACTTTTATCGCCAGTTTGATTTCTATACATATAACTGTTTTCAATTTAAGGAGGAACTTATTTTCTTAAGGGCTTTTCATACAAATTTGAAAAATAACTGTTGTTTTTGATCCCTTATCTCTATCTTTATCCTTCTATTTTTGTGAGACAGTATCGGTTATTTATTCTTAATATTTACAATCCGAAGTCTAATTTATGTGCCGTATTAATTTTCTGTGAATAATTTAGAGATACGTAAAATCTTGCTATATATATATACTGTTTGGTACCTATTAGAAGTGCGTTCGATCTAATGTGGAAAATTCTTAATTTTAATAAAATAGTTTCAAATTGCTAAGCCTGGGGCAAACTAAGAAGTTTCTGGAATATACAGGGTAGTAAGTCGCTTCGCAGATATGTGTACATCGGGACAATATGTTACCTATGTAATCCCTTACACAGTTTCATATTATCTTGTAAAATAATCATTCTTCTTTTAATATCAGTTGGTTTTTGTATTTTTATTTCATTTATCTCATAGGTTATAATTCCTTTAGGAAATTTTTGCAAAAATTTTCGCCGGAAATTTTCAGAAAACCTTATTCCTGAACAAAATTTGTTTTGTACTACGAACTGTCGCATTTAAATAAGAAAAATTCTATTTATTTAATTTTGTTATTAAACTTATTCATATCCAACTTCAAATTATCTGTAGCTTGTTTATAATTAATTAAGTTTGAAATGTTTGTTTGTTAGTTATTATAAAAGGGTCATAGCTAAGTTTTTGTGTTGTGCTCAGGTTATTATAACTTCAGTTATTATGCTCTGAGCGTCATGTTGTTTCTTAATAAAATTCTTTAGTCTCAATAATCAATTTTCTCTGTTCATAAAGATGGTGGTTGTTTATTTTAAGAATTTTGTTTTTAATTCCAAATATTGCGGACATTCTTTTATTATGCATTAGTTGGTATCCAACCTTCTTGGATAGGACATATTGCATATTCCATTTTTATTTCTTTTATATTTTATCCTGTTTCCTAGACTCACTGCACAATCACGTTTGTCTCTCTGCTAATCTAACTTGTACTATTATTCTTTTAGTTATTAACAATAATTTCCTATCTAAGCAACTCACTTCAATTATGTTTTCTGAGACGTTAGTATATTTATATACTTCACCGTTGATAATCCTGTAGATTATTCTATTCTCTCCGTTTATTACGCCCCAAGGCTTACTATAGGCCGTGTTCCTAACCGTCGCAAACAGATCGTCTTACATGACCGTCGAGATCTACACAAAGTAGCGATAAACGCATAGTTGTCGTCAAGCAGCGAGTTCCAGAAACATCTATTCGCCTTCGGTGCGTTATTTTATCCGCATAAAGAAGCTGGTATACGTGATCATAGGCGCGAACGGTGGCGTGATCCGAGCGTAATGGGGATCGTCTTCCAGAAAAGACAACGAAAAGGATCGAAGAGTAATCGGTCCCTTCTGAAGAGTCAAACGTTATAAATTGCTTAGTCTAACGAATTCATTGAGAGATATCGCAAAGTCGGGTCGAATTCCTATAACATATCAACTGTATTTATCGCTAAATAATTTGTGACGTTTTTATTATTACATTCATTATTTTTAAATATACAAGCTATATTAACCTCTTAATACAGTGTTAAATTCATTGAACCACCCCTATTATCGTAACAGAAATCAGGGGATCGATCAGTTCGTGGCGTCGGTTATCTAATTGCAACGGGAATTAACTACTCCCGTTGACGTGCTTTCTCGCGATCGCATCTCTCCGCGAATGCTCGAATAAACACGGATTGCTTTTTAACTAAACATATTCATACCCTGTTTTCTCAAAATCGAAAGCTTAAAACATCCGTTCTTACTGATGTTATTTCAATTATATTTATATCGCGTTATTTCAATTATCTGATATATTTTTTACTTTTTTCATGTAAAATCATCCTTTTACCAATTGTTAATTGTTAGAATTGTTATCTGTTAGAATTTAATCTTGGAATTAAGATTAATAATCTGTGGAAGACACAATGTTTGTGTTGAAACAATATAATGTGATATTTATTAAACAATTATTACAGGGATTATAAGTGTGTGTGTTCTGGAATGTAGTCAGTTGGCTAGTTATTCACAGACTGACTGGCTTAGTGACCCATGGCCCTTGAAAAGGTTTTGAACCCCACTCTCTATGCAGTAATGGGTGTGACCTGTGTGGGTGTCTGTGTGGCGTCACATGTGCCACAGAACCTTCTAGTAGCTTCTCGACGTGCCCATCGGGAATGTTCCATCCATATTCCTACGCTTCTTCCGCCGAATTCTCGAAAGAGCATGCACGTGCTAGCCGCCGTGGTACATCTCACGAACGCACGCTAATGAGGATATCGCTGAACAACAAAGGAAAGAATCCGTTCGATCAATCACCTCATCTGTATGCGATTAATATCGTTGTATTCCAACAAACTCTGAACAATAACTTAAACACGAAACTGTAATTTGTGTCTTTGTAATTTGCAACGTTGTTAAAATTTTGTATCTCCCTTTGCAAATGCAAATAATTTAAATGAAAAAATAGATGGTTTTTAAATCGTTTCTCTTATATTCGTAATAATAATTTCGTTCTACAGTGAATGCATTTATTATTCAACGACGTGATTTTCGGTTGTTTATTGGAAAGTTATAATGCTGCTGATCTATAGAATTAGTACTGACTGTTATAGTAATATGCACAGCGAGTCATTTGTAATAAATTGTAAGTACTTGTAATATCGTAATGTATATCGATTGTAATTACTTGTAAACCACTCAATTCATAAATGCATACATATGTGGCGGCACTCGACAGCACAAATACGACAACTCGACACTAACTAATACCAGACAACGGCAGCGCAGTGGTTAGCGCCTCAAGTTACGAACGTTCGGGATCTGGGTTCTTAAATCCCGGCGACCGTAGTCCGATTTTTCTTCCACGATTCTTAAATGAAAAGAAAATACAGCAGTACCCTAGCAGCGACATCTACAGCCAGCAGCTACAATTATCATTTGTGTCTTTGTTCTCTCCTAAAGGCCGTCCAAGGGACTTGAGAATGCAAAGAAGAAGTGCTGCAAGAACATAACAAATATATTTACAAACCAAAACCAATTCATTACAACGCTCATCCTTCAATTACATCCTCCGTCGCGAAAATCCTCCGCTTCCTTTCTGTCAATCCATCTTGCCCATATGTGGTTCCATAGCTGCTGAATCTTATATAGACAAACAACAACTTGAGTAAGCAAGGGGGATGGATGTAGAGCCGACAAATAAAGGAAAAGGAGAGAGAAGTGTTTCGTCCTTGAGTTTATCATATTGTGGTGGCCGGGGTATTCAACGCTATGTCCTCGATTCGCTCTAAGTACTCAGGTTCTAGACACCCTTGGAGGGCGGTAGATTTTTCTTCATCGCCCGCGATGCTCGCCGCCGCGAGCTATCTCTCTAGTAAGGAGAACCATAGCACTATCTTCTAGGGCATTGTTAAAGGCACGCGGACTACTTCACTGGTCGTAACTGTTTTATTCTTGTTTGACATATCGTTAGCGCGCCCGGAATCACGATCATTGAAATCTCATTAGCTCGATCACGTCGGGGTCACTTACACCTCACATATTTCAAATAAAATCTGCATAATTCTGAAGGAAACACAACTACATTTGGGTTATCTTGTTTTCACAGAAACCTGAGAATTGCTCAGAGTATTTTAATAAAATATTCAACTACTTTAAAACGCAAAAAATAAGTTTATTGTATGGAATATATAGAGTGATTCACGCAATTGTTTCGGCATAATTGGAAAATTCGAAATGTGTAGCTTTAAAAATATTGCAGAGGAAAAATCGGATTCGTCGAGGACAACCTTCGTTCAGAAAGTAAGGAAAATTGGCATTGCTGCTAATTGGTCAATTTGTATATCGGTGGTTAGAAAAGGATGCTAGCCGCTCTCGAGAGAAAGTCTCTAGTGGGAGACGTCGTTCGTTAAAAAATAGGCGTTTCGACCGTTCGCGGAGAGACGCGATCGCGAGATAGCACGTCAACGAGAGTTGTAAGTTCCCGTTACGATTAAATAATCGACGCCACGAACTGATCGATCCCCTTATTTCGATTATGATAATAAGGGTAGTTCAATGAAATTCCACAGAATTAACACAAATAAATTAATGTTTATTTCAACAACTTATTAACTAGAAAGATATAAAAGGAACAAAAAAAATGTAACTGCGTTTTGATTGATAAGTAATGCGCGACGTATCAGATGTGTTGACGGTTTGACTTCTCGAAAAGTTCTGAACGCCTTTCGATTTTTTTTCGTTTTTTCTGGAAGGCGACCCCCACTACGTTCGGATCACGCCACATTCTTTTACGCGAGGTAAAATAACGGCCACGAGTCGACGTTTCTGGAAGTCGCCCTGCTTAATGAACCACGCGCTTGCCACTACAATGTTTGTTTGCCGGGCAGACGCGACGATCCGTCTGCAACATTATAGTGGCGCGATCGACAGTTAAGAATATGACCTATGGTAAGCCGCATGGCGTAACAATAGGTTTCCCCTATCTTCCCGTAGTTGGGACAAAGACTGTTTGTCTGTTTGAAGGACTTTAGTTTCCTAAGAATTCTGCCGAATATCAATGGTCTGCCTGGCTTGGCACGCAGGCTCTATTACAATGTTTGGGAACCCATCGTGACATATGGTGCGCCTGTGTGGGCTGATGCAATGAACTATGAGAAGAACAGGAAGATTATAAAAAGGACCCAACGTACTGCCCTGTGCATTACATTTACAGCCTACCGCACTGTATCTCATGCGGTGCTTTGTGTATTGACCGGCAACTTACCGATCAACATTAAAGCTAGGATGTTGAAAGAATCATACGAGAGAATGAAGATTTATAAGAGCTTAGCTGTTGAAGGTGAAGTAATCGATAGATACATCATGTTAAAAGAAGAACTGGATGACATAAGGAAGAAAGCCCTAATGGAGTGACAAGCGGAATAGGGCAATTACAAAGAGGACAACTTTACTAGGAAGTTGATAGGTAATGCGTCTATATTCGCCAAGAAAAGGAGAGACATCGATTACTTTACGATGCAAATGTTAATGGGGCATGGTATGTTCAACAGCTACAGAAAGAGGATCGGTAAGGGGGTCGACACTAAGTGTAGGGATTGTGGTGACCCGAACGACGATGCAGAACACGTCCTGTTCGTGTGTCCTAAATGGACCTAATGAACATAACGATCGAACTCGGTCTCGGTCTCGGGATAAGTGTGGTCTCGGGATAAGTGTGGTCAACTTGGTGGACACCGTGGTTACCAAGGACGAATACTGGACAAAGCTCAAAGCGTTCTGCAAATCGATAATAAATTACAGAAGAGAAATGGAAATGGCTATGGGGTCAGCGAACAGGAGGAGCGGTACCAGCATGCAACGTTAAATATTCGGAGACGCGGTTAATGACAACCCTGATGAATGCTGATCGGCTATGCCGGGGTTGTCCGTGTCTAATCAAATAAAGGATCGAGGGGTTTTTAGGGCGTATGGCGATGTCACCTGCCGAGTCCTACATAACCCAGAGACGCGGATCTCTCTGGGTACGCGTAATAGCATTTTTCCCTCTTCACGCAAAAAAACCGGTTCATCTAACAAATTTTTGTTTCATGACGACGGTGTCCTCGAGATAAGGACTCATGGTAACTACAACTGCCGTACATTCTCTACTATTCTCCTCGATAGGAACATGAAGAGATCCGTTCCTTTTTTCAACTACGATCGGATTTGCAAAGTCGGATTAAGACTGATCAATTACTTTGTCTTGCCGCATTTCTATATCTACTTTAAACACCTCCTGGTGTCTATTACAATCTTTTTTCTCTACTTTACGAATAGAAGCACTTCCGTCCTTTATGTTTAATTCGACGGTTTTCAGGAAGTATGTGCCAATTATGAACGAGTGTTGCATCAAGGTATCTGAAACTACATGTATCGTTACAACGTACGACTCATCATCTATCACAATATTCGTCGAAAATTCTTCGAGTGTACAATTTCTTCCGGACCCGATACCAATTTTCACATACTGATTCGCTCTCATTAAAGTTAGTTCGCTACCGGTATCGGTATTGTCGCATTTCGATACGATGTGTCCGTACTCTCTACACTTAAAGCACTTGGGTCCTCTCGACCTATTCGGGCACTCTGCACACTCATATTCTTCGTCGCCGCAATTGTAACATCTCGTCTTCTTCACATCTCCAGATTGACTGGGCATCCTGCTCCTTTCAATTTTGGCTAGCTTCACATTCAATTTTGCTCTGCGATAATTCTGTTCCTCGTACATGATTAATCTCTTCTTCAATTCTTTAATGGATGTAGTAGACTTATTGTTTTCTTCATCTACTATTCCTTCTACAATATGCTCCACTTTCGCCTCCTCTTCCATAACAACATGGCTGGCTATTTCAAGCATGCGGTACATATTCAAGCATGCGGTACAATTTATATTCTAGAGAAAAATGGCGCGCCCGGGCGAATAGATGGCGTTATACGCAATGATCCCAATTGAACTGAAAAGTCGTTATGTATTAAGGGACTTGTGTGTAGAGGATGGTTAATCGTGAGATTTATTAGACGAGATTGCCCGTTGTAGAAACCGTCAAGTATATTTTAAAATGATTAAATAAATAAGAACAGATAATGTTCGCAAAGACGCTCGTATTAACGGATTCGCTAAGACAGTGTATAACCGCTCGCTCATAACTCGTTAGTAACTGATCAATACTCGGTAGATAGTCGGTAGAGTCATAGGACGTGGCGGATCAAGAGCGACTCATGTTGTTGTGCCTCGGAACACGGACATCGCCTTGACGCACGAAACATATCGATAGGTAAACTCCGGACAAAACAAAGTCACCGTTATGGGCAATCGTCGATCTAAGATGAATTCCAATTTTCCGACTCCCCTCCCCCCCCCGAATCAACGTGACATTAGACTTGAAAAGTTAATAGAAAAACAATCTGAACAAATAAATAATTTGCTATCACTATTAACACTCACCATGGATAAATTAATACGCCCCGACGCAAAATAAAATCAAGACGCATAGCTCTTTGGAATGCCAAGGGGCTAGCTCAATACAAATTCGAACTAGAACTCTTCCTAAAACAACAGCAAGTCGACGTAATGCTCGTATCTGAAACCCACTTCACCGACAAAAACTATCTGAAAATAAATGGTTATAACTTCTACCATACCCAACATCCCAGCGGAAAGGCCCACGGCGGCACCGGAATCATTATCAAATCCAGCATTAAGCACTACGAACTTCCATCATTCCAGAAAGACTACCTCCAAGCAACAAACGTAGCAATAGAAGACTACCATGGTACAATCACCACTTCAGCAGTATACTGCCCTCCCAGACACTCCATCGCCAAAGAAGATTTTGATAACTTTCTTGACACTCTGGGCAATAGATTCATAGCTGGAGGAGACTATAACGCCAAACTTACCCAATGGGGCAGAGGTCACAGTAACAGGCAAAAATCTCTTAAACAGCATAATCACCAACAATCTCAACTACTTCACCACATATGAACCCACACACTGGCCCACTGACACTAACAAAATACCTGACTTACTTGACTTCTTCATAACTAAAAATATCTCGCCAAAATATGTCCAAATCAACTCCTCAGCTGATCTCTCTTCTGACCATTCGCCCGTGATAGCAACAGTCAGTTCAACAAGTATCGAGAATACACCTAATGGCTTTATTCATAACCAACTCACCAACTGGCAGCTCTTTAGAGAAGTCTTTAATGACCTCAGCCTTAATTTCACTAAAAACTAATGAAGATATCGAAGCAGTCACGAAATACTTAAACACGAGCATAATAAACGCTATCCGCTCCTCCACACCTACTAAGACTTCCATCAGCAAACGTGAATATCCCCATTACATATTTAAAAAAATAGCAGAAAAACGTAGACTAAGAAGAGTATGGTAGACCCATAGAACACCGGATGACAAACGCAAACTAAACAACGCAACTAGAAAGCCAATCACAATCATCAAAAATTATAAAAACGACTGTTTTCATAAATATCTCGCCAATTTGTCCCCCACAGCTGACTCCAACTACTTACTATGGAGGGCTTCCAGGAAACTCACGCGCTCCCCGCAAATAATCCCATCAATCCGCTATCCGCAAGGTGGATGGGCGTGTAGCCCTATAGGTAAAGCCAACCTGTTTGCTAAATACTTGTCTAAAGTATTTAAACCCCATTCCTCCAAAGCTGCCGCAGACATTACTGAACACCTGCACTCTCCCTTCTAAATGTCTCCTCCTATGGAACCCTTCACTTCTGCAGAGATTATAGAATCAATCAGTCGCCTAAACCCCAAGAAAGCAGCGGGGCATGGCCTAATAGGCAATAGAGCAATCAATGAACTTCTCATAAAAAGGGATTGCACTCGTCACATCGATTTTTAACGCAATTCTTCGCCTTGAATACTTTCCTAAGGCCTGGAAAATTTCATTACTCTCATCCCTAAACTCGGAAAACCAATATATGAAACTCTGCTCCTATCGCCCAATTAGTCTTTTACCTATCCTGTCAAAACTATTCGAGAAAATGCTAACGAATAGACTCCTTCCACTCTTGGGGGATTTGAAAATACTCCCAGATCATCAATTCGGTTTTCGGAAACAGCATTCAACAGTAGAGCAAATCCATCGCATAACACACATTATCAACCAATCCCTTGAAAAGAAAAAATATTGCTCAGCGATATTCCTAAACATTCAACAGGCATTCGACAAAGTATGACACGAAGTACTACTATACAAACTTTAAAAAGTCCTACCACACACCTACTACTCCATCTTAAAGTCCTACCTAACCAATAGGCAACTCATGGTTAAATACTTACCTACTTTATCTAGCATACTCCGAGGTAGTGTCCTCGGACGCCTGCTGTTCTCCATCTACACTGCCGATTTACCAACATCAACAGAGATAACAATAGCAACATTTGCTGACGACACAGCGCTACTAGCTTCCCACGCTGTTACGTCGCATAGAACAGCTGTACTCCAGCCGACGCTACCTGGCAGCCAGCGGCCCTCAATAAACTCAAGGACCCACCATAAACCGTCAACTTTGGCTTCATTGTTTCCACATGTTTGCCAGTCAAACTGTTTGTCTAGAAGTATTTTCAGTTTATTTTCGGGTTTCGGAAAAGTCCTTGAGTTTATTAGGCTCTTAGAAATCACGGAGAAAGCGTGTAGTCACCGAATGGGAATACCGAACACATGTTTATCTAAAAGGACTGGTTTTCCCCAGGAACGAAGTCACCCCCCGATCCACGTTGGTGGGAGACTACCTCATATCCTTTTTCATTAGCATGGCTCATAACCAATCGGCATCGCGGATGGTTACCCTCACTTCCTTGACGAAAAGTGTGAACAACGAATCCGCGTTCTTCGTTCAAAGGGCACGCCCACGCCAAGCTTTCCTCCGGAAAAACATAAGAGGGAATAGTCAGTCAAGCAATTCGAGCCTCTCAAGTGGGTCATTACATCAACTCAATACTGTAGAAGCAATTCAGAAAAATATGACAAGGAAGGGATGTGTGTTGAATAATACATAATAAAGCTTCATTTACCTTAAAAACTGTTCTTTTTAATAATATTAGCCTGAAACATTTTAAATGTAAATGCATACAGAATTTGATTTTATGCTAAAAGTATCTGTACATGCTCAATCCGCCTTGCGATAGCATACGTATCTAACAGGGTATTCGTAATATATTTGACACATATTATCTTTACACGGGAAAATCCATGTCGAAGGAGCAAAAATATCCTGCAAAATTGAGACTGAAAACATATTTTACGGAATATCCCGGAAATTATTACGTTTAGAAAGATAGTTTAAACGTAGCAATTGTCTACAAGCAAGGAATTCAGCTAAACAGTTTTAATCTATAATTTAATTTTATCTGTAAATTTTCTTTAATACTGGAAATTCGCGTCTTTTTGTTAACTTTTATTGCAAAATGTTCGATGCTCTGGAAAATTGAGAAACTTCAAAGAAATGTATAAAATGTGGATAAATGGAAATTTTTATTTTTGATATTATAACAAAAATAACTGCATTTGTTATTATTGTACTATACTTGAAATAAATTCAGCCACTTCCAACATAAAAGTAAATTGTTTGTAATATGAAAAATACACAACATCAGACAGATATTAAGAAACACACTATGTAACTTCAATTTATATATCATGTTCATAACATATAACAATATTTCCAAAATATTATATCATAATAGAAATGTAATTATATTCTGTCCAGCCATCTTACTCAAGATCCAGTTTTCGGTTTTTGGTCGTGGACCTTTGCCCTATCGAAGCTAGTAGAATTTGGCGACACAGCCTTCATTGTGTTACGAAAGCAACCGTTGATTTTTCTACATTGGTACCATCACGTAACAATCCTTCTCTATACCTGGTTCTCTTATGCAGAGGCCACAGGAAATGGCAAGTGGTTTGGCTTGGTAAACTCTTTCGTTCATGCCTGGATGTACTCCTATTATGCTCTGAAAGCAATGCGGTTCAATATACCAAAATGGGTCGCCATGTTTGTTACTACGCTACAGCTATCACAAATGGTTGTGGGTTGCATTTTAACTGCATCAGCTTACTACTATGTACACAGTGCCCAAGTTGAATATCACGTTACGCCTTTGAACATCAAACTTGCTATGCTGATGTACCTCAGCTATTTCATTTTATTTGCCAGATTCTTCCAGCAGGCTTATTTATCTAACAAACACATAAAAAAATTGGAAAGAAGGATTAGCCTAATAGATCTGCAAGTTATAACAAGCTGAAGTTTATGTAGAGCAGGTGAAAAATTTTTTAAATCTTTTTTACGGATGCTTTTCAGTGACATATCTTAAGAAAAACTTTATCAAAATCTCATGTGATGGATATAGACGTCAAGAAATAATTTGATGAATATAGTTCTCTCAAGCCTTTGTGAAGGCAAAGTTGTAAAGATTGATTGTGAATGAATGAA
>NW_022884074.1:0-25474 GCF_011952255.1 Bombus vosnesenskii | reverse complement strand
CCGTGACCGCGGCTACGTTCGGAGACTGACTGCCGCCTCGAGCCCAAGCTCATTATCACAATTCTCGAATAATTACAATCGGGTTGAATAACTACAATTGTTCAATTACAGCTATAGTAGACTCTAGGTTGCAATGTTGCGGGATTATCCAAAATTCCAAAGGCTCCGGTGTTCTTTCATCTCCGGCACGGCCATCCTGACTATCACACGTCCTCGTGTGTAACTAAAATATCGTATTTCTTACATTAGATCCGATACAACTGACATTATTTGCGATTTAACTAAATGTCCAAGTAAGTCAAGGGTCCAGTGCAATAACAAAGTTTCGTTCGGAGGTTTGACAACAGAAAAATAAAAGAGAATAGCAATTTGTAATGTTATAATTTGTATTCAAAGTGTTAGGTGCGTTCTGTGAGTCGCCAGTCAGACCGTAATGACACAACAGATCATTTTCGATTTCGTACACCGGTGAACCTCAGTTTGTTGGATCATATTGCCACGTTGGGTGCATTACATCCAGAAAGCACGTAAGCCCACTCAACGGGTTACAACAAAAGCACGTAACCCCACTCAACGGGTTACAACAAAAACACATCAACCCACTCAACGGGTTACAACAAAAACACATCAACCCACTCAACGGGTTACAACAAAAGCACATAAAACCACTCGGTGTATTACTATGACCACAACGCAGTGTTAATGATCCTCTGAGGTCAGTGTACTTGCATCGTTATTGTCACCGCCGTTGTCATCACCGCAGACGTCTAACTCAGCAGGGACGCAACCTTCTGGCATTTTTCTCAGTCTGTCGTGTCTGTCCTTATATGATCGTTTGCCGTCTAAGGTTTTTAAGGTATATCTATCTCCTTCCAAAATCTCGGCTATTACGAATGGACCCCTGAATTTCGGATCTAACTTCGTCTGGTTTCTTTCCTCGTTTTTACGTAACACGAAATCGCCAAGGTTGAACCTAACTATTTTAGCTTTGTTTTTGTCGAACCTATCCTTATCGTATTTGGCGCTTGCTTCTATATTCTTTATCGCCTGCTGTCTTACATGGGAGATATTTACCTCTCTTTCTTCGATACTGTCGGGTAGGGATAAGCCGTAGGGTCTCGCTGTTTTACCGATTAGTAGTTCCAACGGGCTTGACTTAGTCACGCGGTTGGTGGTACAATTTAAGGCCAGTTGTATTTCCCCGATCGCGTCTTGCCAGGACCGCCCGGTGGTTTCTATTGTTGTGAACATGTTTTTTAGCGTACTCATCATACGCTCTACCTGCCCGTTGGCCCTACTAGCTCCGGTCGCAATTAAATGGAGTTTAATGTGTTTATCTTGACAAAAGTCTCGAAATTCTTTGCCCGTAAAACATCTTCCCTGATCCGCTATTATCCGGCAGGGACTGCCGAACAAAAATATAGCGGCCTTAAGCGCTTTAATGGTGTTAATGGAGTCTAACTTACGGGTATGGTGCAAGTATACGAACTTGGTGAAGGCGTCGACCAACGCAATGACGTATTCCTTCGAATCGTTTTTACCGCTTAGTTTGCCCGTTATGTCCATATGAACCGTATGCCAAGGTATACTGGTCTTAGGTATGGGGCGTAATTCGGCTTGTACTCTACCCGAACTTGCCTTTGAAACTCGACAAGCATGGCAGTTCTCTACGAATTTGCGAACATACTTCGCCATTCCTTCGAACCAGTAATACTCGTACAGTTTCTCAAGCGTTTTATCCCAACCGAAGTGCATAATGGACTGGTGCACATGGTTAATAACGGACCACCTAAACCCTCTCGGAACGATGGGCAGGCAGAGAGTTCTACCTTTTCTCTGTATTTTACGATGAAGGGTGCCGGACCGTAACTCATACGTATTCGCGACGTCTTCCGCGAGCCCTTCGTTCTGTAATTTATCGACGATCTCGGAAATTTGTGGGTCGCGACGTTGTTCCGCTAGTAGCCAATCGTCGGAGATTTCGGTTAGGTTAATTTCTTTCTCTACGATTTTGCTGAACGTACTGCGATCCAAGTCTACGGGATTTCGCGAAAAGAAATCTACGTGGGCCATCCGTTTACCTTCCCGGTACCTAATGTCAAAGGTAAAAGTTTGCAGGTAAGCCCACCATCTGTAAACCCTGTCGTTCAAGTGTACCTTACTACTGGATGCTTTCAGGGAGTTGCAATCGGTGACAACGAGAAATTCTCGTCCGTGTAAATAATGACGGAAGTGCTTGACGGCGTTTACAACTGCTAACGTTTCCAATTCGTAGGAATGATACCTAGATTCCGCAGGGCTAGTCCTTTTGCTGTAATACTCCACTACTCCACTTTTACCTTCGACCCTGTGCATTAAAATGGCTCCATATCCTTCCGAGCTAGCATCCGTATGTAGTTCTATGGGGTAATTGGGATCAAATATCATTAGCACCGGCGCGTCAGTCAGAACGGAAATTACCTTTTGTCTTATCTGTTCGTGCCTATCCGTCCAAGGTATATTCTTGTTACTCGAGGTAAGTGCATACAGGAGTTTCATTACTTGTGAAAATTTGGGAATGAAGCTTCGGAAATAAGAGGCCAAACCTATGAATTGCCTAAGTTGTGTGACGGTCGACGGTGCAGGTAGAGAACTCAAGGCTTGTATTTTACCCGGGTTTGGACGGATTTCTCCGTTACGAATTACGTATCCCAAGTAGAGTACCGATGTCTTTAAAAAGGAGCATTTCGAAAAGTTAAAGGAGAATCCGGCTTTCACGAGGGTATCTAATACGGTGCTCAACCTTTCTAGAGCTTGGTCTACTGAGTCGGCAATAATTAGGACGTCGTCCAAGTAAACAACAACGAACGAATACGCGAGGTCGCCTAAGGCGTTGAGAATGGCCCTCTGGAAAACGGATGGTGCATTTTTCAATCCGAACGGCATAGTCACGTACTCTTATTGCCCGTCGGGTGTAACGAACGCCGTATATTGCGTCGAATTAGGATGAATGGGAATTTGGTGGAATCCACTGGCCATGTCCAGGCTAATGAAGTATCTCGCCTTCTGCAATCTCGCGATTTGATCCGCGATGAGGGGTAGGGGATACCGGTCTGCGACAGTATTTTTATTTAATGCCCGAAAATCTACGCACAGTCTATCTGAGCCGTCTTTCTTCTTTACAAGTAAGATAGGGCTCGCGAACGGTGAGTTGCTCGGCCTCACGATTTTTGCTCTAATTAACTCGTCTATTCTCTCGCGCACTATCCTACGCTCTTCTTCGCTAAGTCGGTAGGGACTTCTTTGCACGGTAACATTAGGATCGATTAACCGTATTTCCAACTAGCCCGTGCTTACGCGAGTACGTAGGAAGCCCGTAATGAATGAATCTTTGAATTTCTCGAGGACAGAAATTAACCGACTTTTATCATTACCAACCACGTCAGTGTCAACCGCATTGATATTGATCTCGTCCTCGGGGGTTTTACTACAGGCATTAATAGTCTTCGTTTTACAAATATCGACGCTATTCCGTGTAATAGTTACATCAAAACCCTGGCTTAAGATCTCGCGGCCAATCATGATATCATAATGCAGGTGACTATCGGCCAGAACGTGGAAGGTTATCTCCAATGTAAAACAGTTAATGCGTACCGTAGATAAGATCTGGGATGTACTCTTAACGCAGGTGTTTCCTATTCCTCGCATAACTACTATATCTGTCGTTCTCCTACCGGAGAATTTCGGAGCGACAGATTCTCTAATTAATGAGCACTCGGCTCCGGAATCGAAGTAAAATAGGAACGACTCACCCAGATGACTTAAACTACCGGCTGGGGACTCCACCACGCAGGAGTTGACTTTACGCTCATCCTTCGGGCCTGGTCTACCGTCCCGTCGCGCCGGGCAGTTAGGTGCGATATGGCCTTCCGCATTACACCTGTAGCAAACCGCCTTGGACGGTGCAGCCGGTCGGTTTCCTTCCTGGCGTCGTGCATCCCTCTGCTGTTCGTTCTGCATCCTCTTGCGGCAGTCCTTTATTCTGTGTCCGAGAGTACCACAGTAATGACACCTCGTCTGGTGGCCCGATAACTTGCGTCGCTTAGCTTCGGGTTCCGCCGGTGCATATCTCGGCGAAAATGTCGACTCTTCTTCGTAACAGAAGGGTCGCATTTCGCTCAGGAATTGGTCCTCCGTTCTGATATCGCTCGTGAGGGCCAATCGTTTAAGACGTTGGTCGTGTGGAATTAATATGTAGAGAGTGACAGCGTTAAGTATTTCGTCTAGCGTAGAATGTTGCCACCGCGTCTGCAGGAGGGAACGGACACGGCCGGCAAACGCCCCCGTGGATTCGCCCGCTCCCCGCGGTTCCCTGGATACCTTGATTAACGATGAGGACGTCGTCTCTCGGCCACCGAACTGTGTAAGGAATCGTTCCTTAATTTTAGGCCAAGTAACTTCTCCGTTTCCCGTCGTTCGCGCCAGCCAATGTGCTGCAGAACCCTGTAGAGAGTCACTTAAGGCAGAGTGTAGTGCGTCATCTCGCAGGGGGTTGTTCTGTAGAGCCCTACTAACAGCCGCGCACCACGCGGCTGGGTCGGCGCCTGCGACTTCTGGGTTAAAATGTGGTAATTTGGTGATTCCCGTATTTGGTCGTTGCATTAGCGTATGAATTAGGTTGTTCATGACAGCGACCTGCCCTTCCAGCGTTCGCAACCGTTCTGATCCCACGTCTGATGTCGGATCATCATTGGAAATGGGGTTGTGGGCGTCAAATGAATCTTCTCGAGGATTAGCCATTGATATGGTACACACAGGCGTAGTTTATTACAATGATAGTATTATTACAGTCTTAACAATTGATCACGGCGGCTCGGCACTCGCGACACTAGTGACGATGCTCTCGGGCTAAATAACGAATCCGCGGCCAACGGGATGACAACAGAACGTACTCACAAAGTCTAAGTCTGAGAATAATCACTGATCGCGAAAGCGTTACTCTTTGATCGATGAGATCGCGAGCGAGAATGCCTTTCCCGTCCCGATGATGCCACAGAGGAAAACTATAACGGGGTGTGTCTAAGGATACGAGATCATCGGATTCGTCGAGAAAAGCCTTCGTTCAGAAAGTAAAGGAAATTGACGTTGCTGCTAATTGGTCAATCTCCATATCGGTGGTTAGAAAAGTATGCTAGCCGCCCTCGAGAGAAAGTTGTTAGTGGGAGACGCCGCTCGTTGAAAAATATGTCTCCCCTATCTTTCCGTAGTTGGGACAAAGACCGCTTGTCTGTTTGAAGGACTTTAGTTAACTAAACCTTAAGATTTATAACAGGCCCTCGGGCTAGCCGAACATGTACTGCGGAGACGCATCGACATCTGGCAATCATCTTACTCGAAGAATAGGGTCTGCACGTGGCGAGCCACGGGACAGAAACCGTTGGAATGTTTACTGTCGCGTGTCGCCACAAATATTTCTTTTAAGGAGAGCTATAGAATTACTCCATACCTTTGTTAGGCAAAGCGTTCATCCCGTGACCGCGGCTACGTTCGGCGACTGACTGTCGCCTCGAGCCCAAGCTCATTATCATAATTCTCAAATAATTACAATCGGGTTGAATAACTACAATTGTTCAATTACAGCTATAGTAGACTCTAGGTTACAATGTTGCGGGATTATCCAAAATTCCAAAGGCTCCGGTGTTCTTTCATCTCCGACATATATATATATTAATATATTATCATGAAATATACCAGCATATGTTTCTTAATATTATATGACTCTTTTATTTGTGCTTTTACTCCTTCATAAAGAGTCTTAGAATTAAGAAGAATCGATGCCCATTTGTGTGGAGCCCAATTATCCTCTTTTATCTCAAGTGCTTCAAGTATTAAATCATAAGCTTCGAAAATTAATTTCTTTCCATCCACTTCACTCACAATTTTAGACAATTTATACATGGCTCTACACAAACGCCATATAATTTCAATATCACCGCTATCCTATAAAAATATTCAATTTTATTATCTACATTTATAAGTGATATACATAATGTCATTACTTTATAATTTATTAGAGGGTCATGTATTTCCTGGTATTGTTCTTGCTCGTATAATGCATCGGCTTTTGCTATTAGAACTTCTTTTGTAGTTATGATTGCTTCGTTGTCACCTCTCTTTTTTGTAAGACCCCAAATACCCATAGCAGTGAACGACGATATGGTACATAATTTTGTTGTTAACATGTACTGATTGCTGCTCTAATAATGAAAACTAATTGAATAATTTTGTATAATATATTAAAATTTATAGATCTGTGGCGGCACGGGCCACGGAACTTTTCAACGGCTCCGGATGCAAAGCGCGACGCCGCCAAAGCGCAACACCGACGTGCCCAATGTACCATCGATATCTTCACACTCTTTCCGCCGAATTCTCGGAAGAGCATACACGTGCCAGCACTGGCGGCACATCTAATGAATGCACGCTAGTGGGGGATATCGATGGGCTACGAAGGGAAGAATCTGCGCGATCCGAAACAAAAGGGCAGGCAGTCTGCCTTACGCCATTAAATGTGTAACTCCTCGGTACTATTTGCATAGCAACGCGTCGAATGATCTCTCGGTGTCTATCGTTATTTGTTGGTTGTTACCAGTTGTCTGTTAAGTGTAATTGTTAATTGTTAACTCTGATTGTTGATTAGTTCTAATTAAACTATTGTTCGTTAAAAACACCAAGAGTAGTTCCTTACGCACCTATCACCATACAACCTCATGGTCATCACTTCTAAGAAAACTCTACATCTGGTCTTTTTAGTTTTCTCAAGCACTGAAGCCATCGAGAGCGTACGAGCGCATATTACGAGCGAAAGACGATTAAAAGGCTTCGCGCTCGTAACCGTGACACTGTCCGGGCATGGTTGTCCTTGGCTCTACGACGCCTGTCGCTCGAGATCCCATTATCTCGAATCGATTATCCAACACTTTGCATCTGCTCCGATTAGTGCAACGTCGAGGAACCAAACAATGTAAGAACCATAAAACGTAGGATATATATTAAATGATAAAGGATCGGGGTTTTGGCGCAACATTGGCGGGGCTACTTTGGCGGCTTAAAGGAGACGAATACGTGGAATACGTCGATCGATCTCTCGTATAGAGGATACGGACTGGCGAGCATAAGACGGATCAAGTTTCGAGCCACGTTTCGAAAGGGCGAATAAATTGGAATTAACGCGGCTCGCTATAGGGCGAGTATACGGAAACCACGGGCTGCGATAGTGTAACCCGCGGGATAAAGGCTTCCGCGTACGACTCGACGTACAATTGCCCTTTACAGTGTTCGCAGTGGAAAACGATCTGCGCACAGATCGGGGTGCGGCTTAATGCCAATTCACGGACAAAGGGTGACCGCGGACGAAAAAGAGAGCCACGGGATTCTTGGAGCGAGCGAGTTTCGTGAGAACGGCTGGCTACGCCGTTTCTTTCGACGTTGCTCTTGTCGTGTAAAATTAAGGTAAAAATAAGGAACTTGTTAATTTCCGAAAGGGAGATGAAGTTCTTTTTATTTTTTACTCAATTTATACAATTTTTTCGGTTCGCGATGATACGCTTTCGATACTTGGATTAGTTAAGAATTTTTTTAGACTGACTGGATGATTTTGAAGGGTGCATTTATATTCTTCCATTCGTTGGAGTGGGAGAAGGTTTTGTTTATACTTAGTGTAAAATTCGGAGAACGGCTGGAGTGATCGAATGCCACTCAGGCGGCTGAGAGCGGATGCTGACCGGACGGTCACACGCGATAAGGCGTTCGGAATTTCGGTTTGTTATATACAGCTGCTCGAATTTCGTCTGTGACATTCCCCCCTTCTTAGATTGAACTTGATCCCTCAAGTTCTCTTCAGAAGACTTTTGTGGAATCGGACTTGACGTGGCTTGAAAATTACAGCTGATTCCTCCTCTTCATCTGAGTGGTACGTGTTGGTCGGAATATAGATGTTGGGTGTTGAGCCCAGGGTGAGTGGTACTGGTGGGGCTGTCGCATTGTGGCTGTTGATCACAGTTTCATTTCGGCAGCAAAATAAATTGATACATAATTTGTTCGGTATACATTTCCTGATGCATTTGAATACCCCTATTTTGTTTAATCCATATATACCTAGTATGCCTAATGCTATGTACCCCGATATCTGGAGCGTGGTTAGTCCCCAATACTGTATATTTTAAATTCTGTGTTCGAAATTAAGAGTTTCTATCTCGTCGCCTATTTTATCGATCGTTGTTTTATAGCCTTGTAAATTATCTATTATTTTCGGTACTCGCTCGAGTTTATCTAATAGATGAGTGAACTATCGTTTGTTTTGAGCGCTAGGGTTTTTGTTTTGATTTCGTATATGACTTCGTTTTTTGTTTCGCCTATACGCATGTGTTCGTCTTTGTACAATATATCGGAAGAAGTGTTAGCTCTTATGATGGAAGGCTTGTCAAGTTTTTGTAAGGTATGTTTCGTTTGGCAAATTGTGTCTATTTCTATCGGATTTGCTGGTATCGCAAAGTAACAGTTGCTAGTTTTGAGCGGTATAAAGCTAATGTCTTCAATCTTAAGTACAGTTATTTGACAATGTTTAATGTGTGGTTTGAAATTTATTATTTCGCTGCGACAATCGGTTCTTGAATTTCTGTCATGGATTGGTAGTGTTTGTTTGCATATAGTGGTTCCGTCTCGATTCTTACAAAGTTTGTTGAAATACTCGATATCAGCGTTTATAAATGAAAGACCTGAAGTTAAATATATCTGATGTTCGACTACTGGAGCCAAAATACTCCATTTCTTTTACTCGGGATAGGATATACTTGTAATATGTTCCATTCTGTGTTAGAGACTAAAGGTACTATGATTTTGAAAAATATTTTGTCATCTATTGTGAAGATTTTAAGATCACTAATGTCGAGTGTGAATTGAAAATGTTCGGTTTTGGCAGAAATCGCGGTGTAGTACATCTGGCTACCTATTGCCTTGGCGTAATTTTCTATGAATTCATTGGGGTCCTGTATTTGTGGACTAATTATTCCTTGTTTGCCTAATATCATGACGTTAAGTATTTCATCTAATTGGAAGTGTAAAGTTTGCATCGCGGTGTCGACTTTCACGATCATCTTAAGCATAGATCTATCGATATTTGCCTGCTGTTGTAATTTTAATATATCACTATATGATCTCTCTAAGTGGTTTAGGTTTTCTGAGTTTACAATTTTTCTAATAAGTGATGTTTGATTAGCTATTATAGTCTTGATTTTATTATTATCATCGAATAGTTTGTCCATATTTTTGTTTATGAGCGTAAGATCATCATCGTCGAGAGTCCCGAACAGACTTTTCGATACGGAACCTATGATGTTAAGCAAACCTCGTGTGCTCCAGGTATGTGTTAACGCTTTCAAGTGTTTTGCGAGTTGTTTTAGGTTATTGATGCGATTTTGTAATCCGCCTAACTCTTCGACGTATTGTTTGCTGATTGCACGTGAGTCTATTGTTAATTTATATGATTCTATTGCGCTTATCTGTTCGTATATGTCGCTAGTGTCTAATCCTACTATTACATTGGCAGTGTCGCTGTATGAATATCCTTTTCCTATGTTTTCTACGAATACAGAGTTTCCTTCTAATGGTGTAATATTTATTTGCGCGGATACTATTCCGACAAAGAGGAGCGTCGACCTGGAAAGTAAGGTTTTAAACGATTACCGTGTATCTTTTTGTCTTGAATCAGATAGTATGGAGTACATACTTTATCAATCGTGTACGGTCCTAACCATTCCACATCAAGTTTATGCCTTTTATGATCGTTATGTATTAAAACAGAGTCTCCTTCTTTGAAAACTGATTGAGGTTTTATAATTTTACGTTTTGGATCGCGCTGATATCGCTGTTTACTTTTGATCAATGTTTCGCGAGCGTGTCGGAGTCTAGAGTCCCATTCCTTTTTGCGGAACGTGACTTCGTCTGCGTATGTGCGTTGGGGATTCTTGGTTATTGTGGAGGGAAGATTGGCTTGGTGTCCGAATGTGAGTTCGAATGGCGTGTAACCAGTAGAGTCGTGTATCATTGTGTTATATGCAAGGCATACAAAGTTAAGTTGATCGTCCCATTCTTCATCCGAATTTCGCTGTATCGATTTTAACATGTCCGTTATTACTGCGCGTGTCCGTTCTAACGATCCGTTACTTTGTGGGTGGAAGGATGTCGTTTTGATATGTTTGATTTTGAACGCGTCTTCGTACTGTTGCATTAAACTAGATATAAAATTCTGTCCGCGGTCGGTTAATATCTTTTTTGGAGCGGAAAAGATGTAAATGTAATGATTCAAGAGTGCGTTCCAAATTGTTTCCGTTTGCTGAGTTTTTAGTGGTACGAGTATCAAGTATTTTGTCAATTCGTCATGTATGGATAGAATGTACTGATTGCCTTTTTTCGTCTTTTTCAGTGGGCCTAATAAGTCCATAGCAATTTTATCGTTTGGTTCGAGGGGTGTGTCGGTGATACGAGGTTCTTCGCGCGGTCTGATACGTGTAGTTTTAGATGTTTGGCAGGTGTCGCATGATTCTATATGTTGTTGTATGCGTTTCATCAAATCTGGTACTCTGTGCCGTTCACGAATGCGGTCGTATGTCTTTTGTATACCGGAGTGTCCTACTAAATAGTGATTTTCTTTCAATAATTCGTCTATTTCTTCGTCGCTATATGATTGAATTGGTTCCCATGCAAAATTTAATTCTTTTACGGTGTCGTTCAGGAATAGTAAAATTTGTTTGATCGCGTTCTTCTCGGTCTCTGTGAAACTGTCGTCGCCTATACCTATCTTTTCGTTTATATGAATAATTTCGTTTAATTTAGTTAACCATTCGATTCCGTCGTAATTTCCTAGCTCTGTTTTGGATAAATGATAGAAAGATTTACGGTTCGGAGTCATTTTGAGAATGTTGGGTAACGCGTCGGTAGATTTTTCCCAATCGTGATATTTTTTATCGAGTTCTATGTTCAAATTTTCGCGTCGTCTGCTCAGAACATGTATTCTAGATCGTGCGTCGGCTGCAGTATTATCTTTTCCTTTCGTGTATTCTATGTCGTATTCGTATTCTTCTAGTTTTAGTCGCCATCTCATCAAGCGTGATAAGGGGTCTTTGCAATTCTGTAACCATTTTGGTGCTTGGTGATCGGTTCGGATGAGGAATTTCCGTCCTAACAGATATTGTCGGAGGCGTTTCACGGCCCATACTATTGCTAAAAGTTCTTTTTCTGTAGTGGAATAATTCCGTTCCGGTGGGTTTAGAGTTCGCGAGATATAACAACATTGATGTCCGTCCTATACCTTGCACCTGTACCTTCGTTACTGGCGTCAGTCGTTAATGTGAATGGTTTCGCAAAGTCTGGGAATTTTAGTACGGGTGATGAACTGAGTTTGTCTTTTAATGTCTGGAATGCTTCCTGGGTTTTATCTGTCCGATGAAATGGTGTCTCCTTTTTTGTAAGTTCGGTCAATGGTTTCGCGATCTTAGAAAAGTTTCTGATGAACTTACGGTAATAACCTGCTAGTTCTAAGAACGATTTGATGTCTGTGGGATTACGTGGCTGTTTGAAATTGCTAACGGCTTCTAATTTTTTGGGATTTGGCTTTACACCTTCGGCGGTTATTATATGTCCAAGATATTCTAATTCTGGTTTGAGAAATTCGCATTTGTCCGGCTGTATTTTGAGTTCGAGTTCGCGTAGGCGTTGCAATACTATCGCGAGGTTGCTATTGTGCTCTTCAATCGACTGTCCGAATATTATAATGTCGTCTAAATATACGAAGCAATATTTATTTATGAGTCCTCTTAGCGCGGTATCCATCATGCGTTGAAATGTTGCAGGTGCATTCTTTAAACCGAATGGCATCCTATTGTAATGATAGTGTCCTTGTGGTGTGGAGAATGCTGTGTACTTTTTCGAGTCTATGTCCATTGGGATTTGGTGGAATCCGGAGGATAAATCGAGGGCTGAGAAGAATTTTGCGTTGCCTAGTTGGGATAGTATGTCGTCTATGTCAGGTAATGGATATGCGTCCTGGTCAGTTAGTTCGTTTATTTTTCTGAAGTCTATTACAATTCGCCATTTCTGTTTCCCTGAGGCGTCTGCCTTTTTGGTACTACCCAGACTGGTGAATTGTAAGGAGAATCAGATGGTTCTATAATGTTCTTTTGTAGCATTTCGTCCATTTGTCGTTTGATTTCTTCTTTATGGCATTCAGGCGGTCGCTAAGATTTTGTGTTAATGATTTTATTTTCTTTTAACGTTATTGTGTGTTTAGCAATGTTAGTGCATGGTAATAGGTCGGTCTCTAGATTGAATACGTCGAAGTAGAACAGCAATATCTTTTCGATTGGTTCACGGAGGGTTGTCTCTATATGCGAAAGTCTAACTAAATCTTTAAACGTGGAGACTTGATCGTACGTATTTGAATTTTCGATAAAATTAGTCATTTTGGCTGGGCACTCACCACCATTGATAAAGCATATCGTTGTTGGTTTTCCTTCCAGGTAGACTGTTTTTGACACTGCTTGTTTTGGAGGTACGTCGTTTTCCTGTTGCAATAAAAGTATATTATTGTCGAGTTTTAATTGTTGATTCGAGAGTTCAAATTTGAATTTAGATAGGGCTGGCAAACCGAGTATGCCGTCTTCTATAATTGGAAAGTTGTCTTCTACCACAAAAAATTCTAGAGTTTTGCCAAATAGTTTTATCAAAGCGTGTACGTTGGTTTTAAATTTAGAGTGTCCCATCGAGAATTTCCGTTCTTTTGTTATTCTTGGTCGTAATACGCATCTTCGCTTGAGTATATTAATTCCTGCTGCGCTGTCAATGAGGAATTTATGTCGCTGTCCGTCGGATCGTAAAAGTACTGTGGGTAGTCTTCCCGTTGTGGCGTTAATTCGTAGGTCTGGTCTGTTGGTTTCTCTATTTCTTCCTTGTGTGTCTCGAGATTGTGGACTGCTGGCGGTCTCGGAAATTGGCTGGGTGTTCGAAAATTTTTACATTGACTGGAGACATGTCCGATCTGGTTGCATTTGAAGCATTTTAATTGTGTCCTTTGGGCAAGTGGTATTTGTTCGGTTTGTCGGAAGCTTCTTGGCATTGGATTGGGTGTTGGAGTTGGTTTTTTAGTGATCGGGTTAGGATTATTGGTTGTTAGTCGTTGCTGCTCAGGGAGTCGTAATCGTTCTATTGGTTTTGGTCGTCGATTTCGATCTTCCCCGAAGAATCGCTCGATGTCGGTGGCTTTCTTTTCGGCTTCAAGGATATTGTATGGTGGATTGGCGAGTAGTAATTGTCCTATTTCGCCTTTCAGGCCTCGGATAAAATCGATCACGGAGTCCTTTAAAATCCTGTCGTTCATAGCTCGTCTAGTAATTTCGTCACGGTATTCGTTCGTTATACTGTATTGTAACTTATTGAGTGCTCTGCGGAACCTGATGATATAACTTTGCACACTTTCGTCGTGACGCTGTCTCGTTTCGCGTGGCTGGTCTTGATGTTCTCTAACAGAGTCTTGGGTGGCTACGTTTCGTCTTAGGGCACCGTACAGGTGACCGTATTCGTATATCGGCATATTGCAGATTTTGATCATTTTTAATAGTAGCGTGGGTTCGCTACACATGGCTCGTAATTCGCGTACTTCGCGTATGAATTCTTCTACTCCGATATTGTCTTCGCCGTTTAATTGCGGAATACATACTATCGCGCCTTTGGCCCGTCAGCTCGGAGAGGCGAATTGCGGTGGACGGTCTTCGTAAGAGGGATGGTTGTCTTCTTCTGTTCGAATTGGAACGCATGGTGGGGAAGTTCTATCTCTCGCGGCAACAGATTCGTCCATAGTAATAAGGGAGCCTGGTTCTGTAGTAGCGTCGCGTCCTATTTTTATTTTGGAGATATTTTTGCCTAATAGTTCTATTTCCGCTGCACGCTTCTTATTTTCGCTGTCGGCCGTCCGTTGTGTCTCTTCTACACGTTGCGCAAGAATTTCAATTTGTTTTTGTATCACGTCGAATATGGCACGAATCGAATTGTCCGTACCTCCGTTTGCAGAAACGGTTTCAATAGTTTCGACTTTGTCTTTTCGTGATGTGGGCATGATTCTAATTGAGCTTATTGAGTCTGAACTACTGTTGCTATTTGGACTCGAAGCGCTTGAGAAACTGGGTTTTCTCACACGGTATCGTGAAAATGAATCCAGATTTTTCAGCTTACCGTAGTAGCTATGACCGTTGAGGAGTCTCAGCGATGTTTCCTCTCTGGTTGGTTCTAGATTCCGAATCTTATTCGTAGGGTTGCTCTGCGCTGACCGTAGTCCTCTCGTCTAGTTTCACCGTAGTGGAACGTTGAAAGTTGCTGCAGGGCTTCGTAGTAGCAAAGATTCGCACTGGGTCCGATGATCCTTCGATCTTCAACGCTGCGCGTACGCCGAAATCGTAATTTCGTTTGCACTGAAGTGAATAGATCCTGGCACGGATCGCCAAAAGGGTCGTGTAAAATTAAGGTAAAAATAAGGAACTTGTTAATTTCCGAAAAGAAGATGAAGTTCTTTTTATTTTTTACTCAATTTATACAATTTTTTCGGTTCGCGATGATACGCTTTCGATACTTGGATTAGTTAAGAATTTTTTTATTAGACTGACTGGATGATTTTGAAGGGATCATTTATATTCTTCCATTCGTTGGAGTGGGAGAAGGTTTTGTTTATACTTAGTGTAAAATTCGGAGAACGGCTGGAGTGATCGACTGCCACTCAGGCGGCTGAGAACGGATGCTGACCGGACGGTCACACGCGATAAGGCGTTCGGAATTTCGGTTTGTTATATACAGCTGCTCGAATTTCGTCTGTGACACTCTCTCGGTTCGGAGATAACAGCGCTGTGTGCCGCCGGACGATTAATAACCGACTCGAGATCCAGATACGAATAAGTATAAAAAGGTTGGATCTTGGTTTCGTCGTTCTTACGACCATATAACGCGTTGTAGGACGTGACGATGTGAAACGAAGAATCCCTTCAGAATGGAAAATGCCGCGACACGGAACGACGCGATAGCCGACTTTGATACAAAGCCGAAGGTACTCGACTCGAACGAAGTCGAGTATCGCTCAAGGGAGATCGGTCATGAAGTAAGGGAAAGAGGAGCACTCGTACGATCCTCGTCCCCCGTGCGATTAAATATCGCAGGGGTGCGTTCGGCGGAGATCGTAAGAAGAGTCGCGATAAAGCGAACGAAGCAGGCTTACGCCTGTAATCTTTGGAGGTATGTTAATATCGCGACTAAACGTCGTAACCCACGAACTCCGGAGAAGAGGGTCGCAGGTATTAATCGGGCAGCGATAATCGCCGGCTCTACGATATCCAACGAATTCATCCGCCTCCTCGTCCGTCGATTCTCCGTCGTTCTTCGATCGTCGTTCTTAATTACGCGTCTCAGGGGGACGAGAGCAACGCGTATCGCCGCCACGCGTCGATCGAGGAGGTATCGATTCGCGGCCGCGACCAGCGTCAAAGGCCGGGCCGACGAAACAACGTTATGCCACGCGTCGAGATTCGCGTTGCTCGGCGCCTTTCTCCGTGGGTCACGAAACCGAAAGGGAGGGAAAACACGAGGGATCCGTGAAAAGGCGTCGTTGTTCGATCAGCGTGTGTCCAACGATAAGCGAAGCGACGAGGACGCGACCTAACAGCAACACGGGCAATTCCTCTTCCTCGGGTTTCTCGTTTTCTGGATGGACGATCCGGTCCGCAGTTTTTGATTCTCTACAGAGGGGTATACAAGTACTTGATTTGCAAAATGATTAGTTTAAAAGATATCTTAAATTTAACTCTTTTTTATTTTATTTTATTTTATTTCTTTTATTCCTTTTTTTATTTTATTTTACTTTTTTATTCTTTTTTTTTATTATGTACCTTGCAATTCGTACAGCTGAACATTAAATTTAGTATTGTAGGACTTGTGTGAATGGGGAGGAAGGATAAGAGAGAGTTAACAAGTTTTTAAGCTTTCATTAGTTTTTATTCACCTACAGTCTTGACTAAGAATATACAATTCAGTACTAATATATATAGAAAAATACAAATATCCACATAAAACTGTACATACAATCATACATACGGAACCATACATACAAAACCAAACTTGACTAAGAATATACAATTCAGTAGTAATATATATAAAAAAAAAATACGAATATCCACATAAAACTGTACATACAACCATACATACAGAACCATACATACAAGAATTATTATGCTTAGAAAAAAAGAGTCTGGCAATAGTAGCGATTATTCGGGATCGAGGTATCCCAACTCCAGCCAGTATGCTGCCATATCTCTTGCGGATTCTCCCGGCTCTCGGTCCAGCAGCAACCTTGCAGTTATTGCTTCTCCTGGAGAAGGATCGATGTTGACTAGGCTCCCTGTCCGTCTCAACATGGTGAATTGGGCCACTCGATGTCTCTTCCCTTGGATCGGTTGTTCTCGTACACCTGGCAGAACGATTTTTCTAGCCCACGGTGTCATTTTTGCCAAATTACGGGGCAGCAGCCGTATTGAATCGAGACATTGCTCGCTCTCTAACCCCCAATCGATTAGAAAGACGATGTAGCCAGTCATGGTCCTTTGTAAAAGGATGGCTCTTTCCCAAGCGCTAGATTCCTTAAAATCTACTAGCACGGCGACTAGCATGCCTGTTCTTCAACTTTTCGCCTTCGGCAAGTACTCCACGGGATGTTCCATCATCTTCAAATTGAGTGTTTGGGTTATCTTCGGCCATCCAGCCAAACGAACCCACATGGTGGTAAGTGATTCGACTCGAACCACCCGGACGGGAACTCCTTCTCGGAACCGATCGTTTGTCTTTTGTAAAATCTCCATGGCTTTCAAGCTTTCGAAAAAATTTCGAATGTTAATGTTCGACTATACTGATCTGCCTAGTTTACGTGTCTGGGTCGGATGGTGCTGGCTCCGCCGGGAATCGGACCCCCTTTATATACCAGCAGCACCGACCTTGGAGAGGACCCCCTTTATATATCAGCTGCACCGACCTTCGAGAGGACCCCTTTAAATATCAGCAGCACCGACCTTGGAGAGGTACTCGGTCACCGTTTAAGCTAAACGCACGTTTTCGTTTGTCTTGTTTCACACTTTTCTTGTCCACGCAATATTTTATAATAGTGTTAACAATATATACAGGCAAAATATATAGTCTATTTTTGATACACAAGTGTCAGATATCAATTATTGCTTTCCGTTAAAATAAATATATCATTATTAGATGCTCTTTTTAACATTCCGATCCACATCCTTGCAATATTTTACAATTTTTAACCTAAAAATGTCGCTAGAAAATAGAAAACGAAAAACAATTTGAAAAGCACTAGCTCCCTTGAATGTGAAAATTGTGTCGTGGGAGTATGCGCTTTGCCCTGCTTTAAAATATATCACACTCAATTGTATTATTAATTATTAAAGTAAATTATTAAAGTTCACGTATATGTATCGTACCTTTAAGAAAAGTTAACATTTAATTATCCAATGTGCTTGCGTAGAGAACAGCATTATCCGCCACATATTGCGGTGCAGTATCGTTTACGCGTAGTTCGCGTCCTGCCCTACGAAGGAACGTCCCCGCACAAAATTCAATCGTACCTAAGACGTTAAACCGATCCTTTGCAAGTTTTCTTCACAGAGATACGCTATACGAGTTCTTTGATTGATATCCGAAAAGTTTCTTTCTGTTTATGAGGAAATAATAGACGCACAATGTTATTTGCTTTATATCGTCTTGTCGCATTACGTACGATCCATTTTGTTCTATTGAGATAAACACCGAGACATTTCACAGACTTGGTTTCACGTTTGTACGGAGGTGTTTTATTGTAAAAACCACGTTTGCGAAAAAAGACATTTTTCGGACAACCTAATATATTTCATACGATGCTGTTGCCAAGAAGTACTTATTAACGAAATGCTAAAAATTGTTAGTTGCAAACAAATACTAGGGGAAATTGTTTTATCCGCTTTTACACGCAGAAGAATTTTACGGGTCAATAATATTGCTATTGGAACGAACGAGCCGTTTCGCTAACATCGGAACAAAGTAGAAACGAATCGGTACTTATCAAGGAGAAAACTTTGTCCAGCGTGGGGAAAGGTTTAAGGACCGATGTCCCTCGATCCACGCTGGAGACGGCCGATGAAACAAGGCGAATTACGGGAGATCGGGAGTAGAAGGCAGAACGGGCGGAATAGAAAAGGAATGGATACGGCAAGCTTCGGCCGTGCGATTTCGTATCACGTAGCGTTATCCCCTCGTAAAGTTGGCCACTCGTGCCACTAGCAGAAACTGTATGGCGGGCTCCGAGAGGATTTTAATCGCACGACGGACGAACGTATCGGTGAAATTACTGGAGAGCCCCGTCGACGTGCCTTTCGTTCCTGCCTGTCCCACGGCTCGGCTGCCACGGATCTAACAGATTTACCGGATCCAACGTGCCGGGATACGAAACTTCGAAACTGGCTAGAATCGACTGCTACGTTAATTGCCGGTCGCTCCCTCGCACCTACTCGTCTATCAGACGCCTCCAACTAGTAACCAACGAGCAAACCGCTGATTTCAGGCGTAAATTCAGCTGAAAATCCGTAGCGTGGAACGATGAAAGTGACCGCACGGAAGAAAATAGCCTGGCGATCAAAAGGCTGGAACGTGCTTTCAGACCCGAACGCTTAGCTGCGCCGCCCCGCACCGAGATCCACTCCGAAGCGCCGCGTTTGCTGTCGAGTTCGGCTACGATTGGCAAACGCAAATCTTACGTGGACGCGCGTTACGCGCGTTACGCGCGTTCCACGCATTTCAAATTTCACGACGTAACGTACTCGACGACTCAACGTAACGTGGAAAACGCGACAAGATGTTCGAATTTGGAATCATGCGAGCGCGCTGGGTCGATCGGCATGCCATCTGTCAAACGCGCGGCAACTAAATCTGTCGGTGTAATTTTAACGAGCCGCGATACCGCTCGAGGATTATACGGGTAATTTAAATTCCGCTCGCTCGATCGACGCGACTGATGGAACGACGATGTGCCGGCTGAGCCGAGATGAAATGAAAAAGTAGCGAATGAAACAGCCAAGTATAATAGAATGCCCGGTTAAATATAGAGCGTTTTAAACCGATTAACAGATAACTGCAAATTAGATCGTCCATTAACACGGTTCGTCCACGTTCGAGCGGCATCGTTCGAGAATCAGTCGGAGAATTAGTCTGAGAATTAGTCAGAATACCCTCCGATCGATCGTTTTCCCCCGAAGTCTCGCATTCGATCTGTTTCGATTCGCCATTCGCGCGATCCGAATTTAAGTTTCACGAATGTGAATACGAACGAGCCGTACGTACCACTGGCTATCGCACGATCGCTGTGGCAAAACGCTGGCGTACAATTACCGCTGTTTGCCGTTAGTTGAAATATATTGTAAACGATATTGCTCGTGCGTGGAAACTCGCTACTTCGCGCAGCCAGTCGAGCTGTTCGATATTTATAGCTAGTCGACAAATACCGCGTACCTATCGTCGAGATTCTACGCAAGCATTGCGCGCGTTACAAACCCCTTCTATATCGTGCAATTATCGTATCGAATAGCCGCTGCTCGAATTTCGCGCTGCGAATCGCATTCGAAAAATTTCATTTATATGGAAATCGAACGTGCAGATTATTTTTTTAATTCAAACGACCTAACCCGAGCAGATAGATTGGCCGAATTTCGATCTCTTTGAAAACTTTGTGACCTCCGAACAACCCGTCTCTAGATGTCTACGATAACTTTGAAATTCTTAAATTCCAATTAATAAGTAAAAACCGGAACGACCAAATTTCACTGGACCGCGTAATCCGCATGAAAATACAAATTCAGCGTCGAATTCGAAGAGATAGATGAAAGAGGGATTCGATGGTAGAACAAATCGGACGTACGGTTTGTAACACGAGACATTAATACAGTTGGTGGAGCCGCGGAAAGCGGATGGAAATGGAAATTTTCCGATTTTAATATCGGTGAATGCATCGGGACGCGAGAAGAAAGATCAAAAGGTTGACTGTTGATTAATTTGAGCGGCACGCGAGCCACGAGCCCCGAGCCCCGAGCCCCGAGCCCCGAGCCCCGAGCCCCGAGCCCCGAGCCCCGAGCCCCGAGCCCCGAGCCCCGAGCCGCGAGCCCCGAGCGCCGAGCCGCGAGCGTCGCGATGCTCGCGTGCGCCGAAGCTACTGCGATCGAGCGAGCGTCGTAACCTCGGTAAATAACCCGTCGTATAATATTACGTACACTGATCAACGATTCGGAAAGGGAGGTTCGCTAACCGGGGCATCGCCCCACCGTCGTGCGGAAATAAACTAATTAGCCTTTGGGGACGTCGAGGCATGCCCCTCGACGCCCCAGCGGATTTCAAGTCGTCGATTTTACAGCTAGCTGCTGTTACGTTCGAACCGTTTGTAAACCAGTGACGCGCAATTTGGGATAGCGATTGCGATCGAAATCCGACCCCTCTCGAGAATCCTACGGAAAGAGAATTTCTTTCGCAGTGGTTGGTCTGGCCGATCCAAGTTTCGGCGCGCGTTGTCGCGATGCCTAATCGCTGCGTTGCCGATCGTCGTTGCCATTGGAACGCGCGGCGAGCGAACAGCCGTGAGTTTGCTCTGTACACTCGAGGCCTGGACTTAAAGGCTTAACGACCTGTTTGCCGTTGCAGCTCGGCAGAAACGAATCTTCGGCGTTCGCCCGAGCTAAACCAGCGAATATTCGAGCGGCCTGCCTCGGATCGGTCGCTGAATTTCTGCTGAAAAATTAATCAACGCGGAACATAAATCGCCAGTGATAAAGACGTGAAAAACCATGCGCTGATGAGGGGTGGGGGGGAAGAACGGCAACGGCAACGTTGTTGCCAAACGAATGTAATGAACGGGCAAATACGCGTTTGTTTGCAAGTACCCTACGGCGAGCAAATAACGTTACGCGAAATACGCGGCCCGGTTTCATCCAGGGTCGTCCTTTTATACACACGCGTGAAAAATTTCGCGGAAATTCGCACTGGCGACGCAGAATCGGTGCGCGGAAGAAATCTGGCCGACTCCTGTTAAAAAGGTTCTTTCTTACAAAATTTTCCCCGTGGACCGCGCTATCCAGCCGCCCGTGTTTCCATCTCTTCGCCAGGAATTTGGCAACAGAGTTTGCGAAAAGTTACGGGCGCTGACTGGAGAGAACGGCGAGACCGGTTTTTCTAAAATAAAACGATCCTGCGAAATAGACGCGACGAGTGCCCCGGTCAGTCTTGGAAACTCGAGTCTCCGCGAAAACTCCTTCCGCTTCTGGCTATACGTACAAGTATATCAACGCGCGCCTTGCAACGCGTCTCCTGCCGTTTTTCTCCTATTCTGCTTGCACGTTTCTCAAAGAGAATACCTAATACCAAGGTGGCCTTCGCTTTACGCGTATGTGCGATTCCCGCGATGGAAAAAACGTCGCGCTGTTCAGCAAACCAGCGTACAAGCAACGACAATACGTATACGACGTTGCATAAATCAACGAATGTTCGCGTATAGAAACTTCTAAAAAATATTCGCTGTCGAAAAATAGAAAAATGCCTACTCGTGCAAAGATCAGCGGGAAACGAAACGTTTTTCGACTCGTAACCAAGCGTTATAGTCACAGGAATGTAACGAAACAGCGCGCAAACAACCGACGCGAAACCATCGTGACGCAAAAGCATTTCGCGACAGGGAGCGCGGGTCCGACCGTAGCGAAAAAACAGCAGCCAGCCCGCTGTCGTTTCACCCAATGGGGGGTTGTATCGATATATCGAGGCAGCGTCGCTGAAACCTGCTGGTGGCAGAGAGCCAACGATAAGGCCCGCCATCTATAGACCGTAAGAGCCTCCTTTTGTATTAACGACGCTGTCCCGACTGTAATTGAGAGCCTCTCTACTCCGGCCCAACGTCGCCAGGTTATTAAATCCCGGGATATAAATCAGTTAATATTTTCCACGCGCCGCTAGCTCGCACTCTTTTCTTCGCCAGAGAAATGGATTTTCCTCTAAACTTAAATTGCTTAGCGATCGCCGGATGTGAAAGTTTTTTCGAGTCCGTCCATAAAGAGCTTCCGCGTACAACCGACCCGATCAACGTACCATCGACAGGCGACAACTGCCAACGATTTACGACGGTTACGATGGTTCTCCACGATACTTTTCTTTTTCTTTCCCTTCTTGCGCCGTATTTGAGTTAATCACGATGGTTGGTCGCTTTACGTCATCGTGTACGAGGGACACGCCGAATAAAGTTTGTGGAAAATCATTACTCCACGGATCCTTTTCATCGCGTGTTCCAAGATAGTCGTTGGTGGAATTTTCGACCTCGTTTAAGACCCTTCAACGAACTGAAATCTGCTCGCCAACTTTACTCGGAATTCAATGCTTTTCAATTACAAAGACTTTCCGGTTAACCGTTCCTTAATTAAACATGTAACTATACCGAAACGTTTAAATTACCTTTTGAACCTGGTATACAGGTCAAAACTACTCCAGTTTACTCTGCTTTTTTCAGATCGTCCCTTTCAATTTCGCTGCGCGGAACGTCGGGAAAGGAACTCGAATACGAACGACTATTTCTTTTCTTGCCCCTCGATATCCGCACTACGCACGCGTTCGTTAGGCGTTCGCGACCGTTGCCACGTATGTCTTCTTCCAAATATTCGACGGAAGGATGTAGGAAGCATGTCGGCCTTACGCTTTCATGATATGGCGCTTTGTATCGCGAAGCCATCGACAAGAGTTCCGTCGTCGAGTGCCGCCACGAATATATGGGCGGTGTAAAGCAGACCAGTAAACAGCTACATACCGTTTTATACGAAAGTCCCAAAAATGGAGGCGAAAATTACTTTTTTGCGGATTGGAAATATCAACAATAAATTCTTACTTATTATACAACGCAAACCAGAAGAAAAAGAATAAAAACAAAATAACGCATTTGCAATTCGTACGTCGCTTGATGGGTCAATTAATTGGGCATTTTCGTGACGCCGTCTTCAAGAATACTTCATCAACTTCTGGAACAGCAGAAAGACTAAACGGCCTTTTACATGTCATTCGGCGAGATGACACAGAAGGAAGTAAAGATCGTGTGGTATGTTGTAATCGGAAAATCAAAGGTAGAAGAAGAGAATCGATGTACTATTATGCCACTCGTTTGGTTAAACCGGCCCTGCATACACGCAATTGCTTCGAAAAATACCACACCGTGCAAGCATATGAAAGGAGTCATAAACGTAGCAAAAGTAAGTATCTTTTCCTGGATTTTGACAGAAAAATTCTGTTATATTCAAACAAAGTCCTAGTTTTTATTACGCAAATGTTTTTTCACATAGAATTAACACCAATGAATAAACGGATAACAGAAGAATTAAACGAAGTGGAACTAGTACAGTGCATAAAAGTACTATTGAAACCAAGCGAAAACATGAAAAGATCGAATTCCGTACCCGGATTACCTATAGAAATCATGTCTATAGAAATCATCTAAAGCACAAAAGATAAAAACAAGAAAAAGGATAGTAACACGGGGAACCAATCATCCTACAAAGAATTAGTACATTAAAATAAAAGATCAAACGCAACGGTGAAAAATTACTAGCGTTGCTGGAAAAGAAAAAGAAGAGCAGAATAACAGAGGAACAACGAGAGTGAATACGAAATTAGAAAAGCTTTCCACAAATTCATAAGAAACTACTGGAAATGTAGAATGGAAAACATATCCAAATAAAAACCCAAAGAACTTTCACCATCGATTAACTGCGTCTTCCGCCCAAAAAACCACAACATAAGTGATATACTCTGACACAACCAGAACGGACAAATAGGAACTCATGAAAGCCGACATGTACCGTCACACAATTCGACGAAGATAATAAGATAATCATTATCGAAAACCATGAGATACTAAACATACTAACATAGAGAAATAACATTTATTGTCTGGATGGTTATAAAGTATAAGGAGAAAGCTTAGGATATTGGCAAAGACGACTGAATTCCAACTGAAATATTCGGCATATACCGAATGGGAAAAACGGTCAGAGTCTACTTGGGGGTACGTGACTGCTGGGCCGCATGGGCACGCTCCGCGTTACATAGACGAAACCTTGAGTATCTCCAAATAAAGGGCCTAAAATGGCTAATTTGGGAAGTCATAAACTAATCGTCTATACTAAGAGCACGCATTGAAACAGTCCACACACAAAATAGCCATATAAGAATATATCAAGTAACCAGCATAATCGCACAAACAACGAACAAACTGACGCAACGCATACTAAGTTGACAATCCAGATTTAATTCTATCTGACATTTCCACAAATTAAAATAAGTTAGATCTAACCTTCAAAAATGAACACTAAAAAAAAATTATCGAATTTGGTAACATTGATTTAAAAGAACCTACCTACTATATTTACGCACCTTTCACACATCTACTCCTGCAGCATAATATTTAACAATTGCTTAAATGTCAACTATTTCTCCATTCTGGAAAACAAGAAAGGCAGTAGCATTAAAAAAAAGAAGGAAAAGCAACAGTGATTCTGTCAGCTATACCGATGAATTAGACTCTTACTCAACATTTATAAAGTATCCGAATCTATGATAAATAACACTATATACATAGAAAATAACCTAATTCCGGGCACCCAATTTGGCTTCAAATTTAAACATTCAACGATACATGCAATTACAAAATTCATCATATATCTCTTGGGCAAGAGACGAGAGTGATTGCGTCGAGGCGGTGTTCATAGATTTAGAGAGGGCATTCAACACATTCTGGCTGGATTTCTTTCCTTAAGCTCGAAAAAGAGAGCTTCCACACCACGTAATAAAAATAATTTGCAAAACACAAATTAATATAAGCGAATTCAAAACAATTCTGTTCGGGCCGTACATTTCCAAAATATCAGATGCAAAAAGCAATTCCGCCTACACGATATCTACGATACAATAGCAACATATCCATCCCTCACAAAAAAGTCGTTTGCTATTTAGATATACATTCGGATTTCAAATCGAACAAACACACGAATCTACTGCAAACAACTAAATAATAAGGTAAAAATATTCTGCTGCAAACTTCTAATAAAGCTGATCCAGATGTACGGTTGCCCGATTTGATTTAAACAGAAAAGCCAAATTGGTTCAAATGTAAGTGTCTGAGATCATCCTCAATACATATTTAACCATTATATACCATTTATAGGTTTTAGATATTTTTAGTACAGTAATATCGATTAACAAAACTAGTTACTTCAGCAAACGCTCATACCACATTGAGTACACTCGTTCTCGCATTCTTCTCCTGAAGAAAGGAAAAACAATATTGTAGAAAAGT
>NW_022884073.1:0-12427 GCF_011952255.1 Bombus vosnesenskii | reverse complement strand
AGCCTGGCGATCAAAAGGCTGGAACGTGCTTTCAGACCCGAACGCTTAGCTGCGCCGCCCCGCACCGAGATCCACTCCGAAGCGCCGCGTTTGCTATCGACGACTCAACGTAACGTGGAAAACGCGACAAGATGTTCGAATTTGGAATCATGCGAGCGCGCTGGGTCGATCGGCATGCCATCTGTCAAACGCGCGGCAAATAAATCTGTCGGTGTAATTTTAACGAGCCGCGATACCGCTCGAGGATTATACGGGTAATTTAAATTCCGCTCGCTCGATCGACGCGACTGATGGAACGACGATGCGCCGGCTGAGCCGAGATGAAATGATAAATTAGCGAATGAAACAGCCAAGTATAGTAGAATGCCCGGTTAAATATAGAGCGTTTTAAACCGATTAACAGATAACTGCAAATTAGATCGTCCATTAACACGGTTCGTCCACGTTCGAGCGGCATCGTTCGAGAATCAGTCGGAGAATTAGTCTGAGAATTAGTCAGAATACCCTCCGATCGATCGTTTTCCCCCGAAGTCTCGCATTCGATCTGTTTCGATTCGCCATTCGCGCGATCCGAATTTAAGTTTCACGAATGTGAATACGAACGAGCCGTACGTACCACTGGCTATCGCACGATCGCTGTGGCAAAACGCTGGCGTACAATTACCGCTATTTGCCGTTAGTTGAAATATATTGTAAACGTTACTGCTCGTGCGTGGAAACTCGCTACTTCGCGCAGCCAGTCGAACTGTTCGATATTTATAGCTAGTCGACAAATACCGCGTACCTATCGTCGAGATTCTACGCAAGCATTGCGCGCGTTACAAACCCCTTCTATATCGTGCAATTGTCGTATCGAATAGCCGCTGCTCGAATTTCGCGCTGCGAATCGCATTCGAAAAATTTCATTTATATGGAAATCGAACGTGCAGATTATTTTTTTAATTCAAACGACCTAACCCGAGCAGATAGATTGGCCGAATTTCGATTTCTTTGAAAACTTTGTGACCTCCGAACAACCCGTCTCTAGATGTCTACGATAACTTTGAAATTCCTAAATTCCAATTAATAAGTAAAAACCGGAACGACCAAATATCACTGGACCGCGTAATCCGCATGAAAATACAAATTCAGCGTCGAATTCGAAGAGATAGATGAAAGAGGGATTCGATGGTAGAGCAAATCGGACGTACGGTTTGTAACACGAGACATTAATACAGTTGGTGGAGCCGCGGAAAGCGGATGGAAATGGAAATTTTCCGATTTTAATATCGGTGAATGCATCGGGACGCGAGAAGAAAGATCAAAAGGTTGACTGTTGATTAATTTGAGCGGCACGCGAGCCACGAGCCCCGAGCCCCGAGCCCCGAACCCCGAGCCCCGAGCCCCGAGCCCCGAGCCCCGAGCCCCGAGCCCCGAGCCCCGAGCCCCGAGCCCCGAGCCCCGAGCCCCGAGCCCCGAGCCCCGAGCCCCGAGCCCCGAGCCCCGAGCCGCGAGCGTCGCGATGCTCGCGTGCGCCGAAGCTACTGCGATCGAGCGAGCGTCGTAACCTCGGTAAATAACCCGTCGTATAATATTACGTACACTGATCAACGATTCGGAAAGGGAGTTTCCCTAACCGGGGCATCGCCCCACCGTCGTGCGAAAATAAACTAATTAACCTTTGGGGACGTCGAGGCATGCCCCTTGACGCCCCAGCGGATTTCAAGTCGTCGATTTTACAGCTAGCTGCTGTTACGTTCGAACCGTTTGTAAACCAGTGACGCGCAATTTGGGATAGCGATTGCGATCGAAACCCGACCCCTCTCGAGAATCCTACGGAAAGAGAATTTCTTTCGCAGTGGTTGGTCTGGCCGATCCAAGTTTCGGCGCGCGTTGTCGCGATGCCTAATCGCTGCGTTGCCGATCGTCGTTGCCATTGGAACGCGCGGCGAGCGAACAGCCGTGAGTTTGCTCTGTACACTCGAGGCCTGAACTTAAAGGCTTAACGACCTGTTTGCCGTTGCAGCTCGGCAGAAACGAATCTTCGGCGTTCGCCCGAGCTAAACCTGCGAATATTCGAGCGGCCTGCCTCGGAACGGTCGCTCAATTTCTGCTGAAAAATTAATCAACGCGGAACATAAATCGCCAGTGATAAACACGTGAAAAACCATGCGCTGATGAGGGGGGGGGGAGAACGGCAACGGCAACGTTGTTGCCAAACGAATGTAATGAACGGGCAAATACGCGTTTGTTTGCAAGTACCCTACGGCGAGCAAATAACGTTACGCGAAATACGCGGCCCCGTTTCATCCAGGGTCGTCCTTTTATACACACGCGTGAAAAATTTCGCGGAAATTCGCACTGGCGACGCAGAATCGGTGCGCGGAAGAAATCTGGCCGACTCCTGTTAAAAAATTTCTTTCTTACAAAATATTCCCCGTGGACCGCGCTATCCAGCCGCCCGTGTTTCCATCTCTTCGCCAGGAATTTGGCAACAGAGTTTGCGAAAAGTTACGGGCGCCGACTGGAGAGAATGGCGAGACCGGTTTTTCTAAAATAAAACGATCCTGCGAAATAGACGCGACGAGTGCCCCGGTCAGTCTTGGAAACTCGAGTCTCCGCGAAAACTCCTTCCGCTTCTGGCTATACGTACAAGTATATCAACGCGCGCCTTGCAACGCGTCTCCTGCCGTTTTTCTCCTATTCTGCTTGCACGTTTCTCAAAGAGAATACCTAATACCAAGGTGGCCTTCGCTTTACGCGTATGTGCGATTCCCGCGATGGAAAAAACGTCGCGCTGTTCAGCAAACCAGCGTACAAGCAACGACAATACGTATACGACGTTGCATAAATCAACGAATGTTCGCGTATAGAAACTTCTAAAAAATATTCGCTGTCGAAAAATAGAAAAATGCCTACTCGTGCAAAGATCAGCGGGAAACGAAACGTTTTTCGACTCGTAACCAAGCGTTATAGTCACAGGAATGTAACGAAACAGCGCGCAAACAACCGACGCGAAACCATCGTGACGCAAAAGCATTTCGCGACAGGGAGCGCGGGTCCGACCGTAGCGAAAAAACAGCAGCCAGCCCGCTGTCGTTTCACCCAATGGGGGGTTGTATCGATATATCGAGGCAGCGTCGCTGAAACCTGCTGGTGGCAGAGAGCCAACGATAAGGCCCGCCATCTATAGACCGTAAGAGCCTCCTTTTGTATTAACGACGCTTTCCCGACTGTAATTGAGAGCCTCTGTAATCCGGCCCAACGTCGCCAGGTTATTAAATCCCGGGATATAAATCAGTTAATATTTTCCACGCGCCGCTAGCTCGCACTCTTTTCTTCGCCAGAGAAATGGATTTTCCTCTAAACTTAAATTGCTTAGCGATCGCCGGATGTGAAAGTTTTTTCGAGTCCGTCCATAAAGAGCTTCCGCGTACAACCGACCCGATCAACGTACCATCGACAGGCGACAACTGCCAACGATTTACGACGGTTACGATGGTTCTCCACGATACTTTTCTTTTTCTTTCCCTTCTTGCGCCGTATTTGAGTTAATCACGATGGTTGGTCGCTTTACGTCATCGTGTACGAGGGACACGCCGAATAAAGTTTGTGGAAAATCATTACTCCACGGATCCTTTTCATCGCGTGTTCCAAGATAGTCGTTGGTGGAATTTTCGACCTCGTTTAAGACCCTTCAACGAACTGAAATCTGCTCGCCAACTTTACTCGGAATTCAATGCTTTTCAATTACAAAGACTTTCCGGTTAACCGTTCCTTAATTAAACATGTAACTATACCGAAACGTTTAAATTACCTTTTGAACCTGGTATACAGGTCAAAACTACTCCAGTTTACTCTGCTTTTTCAGATCGCCCCTTTCAATTTCGCTTCGCGGAACGTCGGGAAAGGAACTCGAATACGAACGACTATTTCTTTTCTTGCCCCTCGATATCCGCACTACGCACGCGTTCGTTAGGCGTTCGCGACCGTTGCCACGTATGTCTTCTTCCAAATATTCGACGGAAGGATGTAGGAAGCATGTCGGCCTTACGCTTTCATGATATGGCGCTTTGTATCGCGAAGCCATCGACAAGAGTTCCGTCGTCGAGTGCCGCCACGAATATATGGGCGGTGTAAAGCAGACCAGTAAACAGCTACATACGTTTTATACGAAAGTCCCAAAAATGGTGGCGAAAATTACTTTTTTGCGGATTGGAAATATCAACAATAAATTCTTACTTATTATACAACGCAAACCAGAAGAAAAAGAATAAAAACAAAATAACGCATTTGCAATTCGTACGTCGCTTGATGGGTCAATTAATTGGGCATTTTCGTGACGCCGTCTTCAAGAATACTTCATCAACTTCTGGAACAGCAGAAAGACTAAACGGCCTTTTACATGTCATTCGGCGAGATGACACAGAAGGAAGTAAAGATCGTGTGGTATGTTGTAATCGGAAAATCAAAGGTAGAAGAAGAGAATCGATGTACTATTATGCCACTCGTTTGGTTAAACCGGCCCTGCATACACGCAATTGCTTCGAAAAATACCACACCGTGCAAGTATATGAAAGGAGTCATAAACGTAGCAAAAGTAAGTATCCTTTCCTGGATTTTGACAGAAAAATTCTGTTATATTCAAACAAAGTCCTAGTTTTTATTACGCAAATGTTTTTTCACATAGAATTAACACCAATGAATAAACGGATAACAGAAGAATTAAACGAAGTGGAACTAGTACAGTGCATAAAAGTACTATTGAAACCAAGCGAAAACATGAAAAGATCGAATTCCGTACCCGGATTACCTATAGAAATCATGTCTATAGAAATCATCTAAAGCACAAAAGATAAAAACAAGAAAAAGGATAGTAACACGGGGAACCAATCATCCTACAAAGAATTAGTACATTAAAATAAAAGATCAAACGCAACGGTGAAAAATTACTAGCGTTGCTGGAAAAGAAAAAGAAGAGCAGAATAACAGAGGAACAACGAGAGTGAATACGAAATTAGAAAAGCTTTCCACAACTTCATAAGAAACTACTGGAAATGTAGAATGGAAAACATATCCAAATAAAAACCCAAAGAACTTTCACCATCGATTAACTGCGTCTTCCGCCAAAAAAACCACAACATAAGTGATATACTCTGACACAACCAGAACGGATACAAATAGGAACTCATGAAAGCCGACATGTACCGTCACACAATTCGACGAAGACAATAAGATAATCATTATCGAAAACCATGAGATACTAAACATACTAACATAGAGAAATAACATTTATTGTCTGGATGGTTATAAAGTATAAGGAGAAAGCTTAGGATATTGGCAAAGACGACTGAATTCCAACTGAAATATTCAGCATATACCGAATGGGAAAAACGGTCAGAGTCTACTTGGGGGTACGTGACTGCTGGGCCGCATGGGCACGCTCCGCGTTACATAGACGAAACCTTGAGTATCTCCAAATAAAGGGCCTAAAAAGGCTAATTTGGGAAGTCATAAACTAATCGTCTATACTAAGAGCACGCATTGAAACAGTCCACACACAAAATAGCCATATAGGAATATATCAAGTAACCAGCATAATCGCACAAACAACGAACAAACTGACGCAACGCATACTAAGTTGACAATCCAGATTTAATTCTATCTGACATTTCCACAAATTAAAATAAGTTAGATCTAACCTTCAAAAATGAACAATAAAAAAAAATTATCGAATTTGGTAACATTGATTTAAAAGAACCTACCTACTATATTTACGCACCTTTCACACATCTACTCCTGCAGCATAATATTTAACAATTGCTTAAATGTCAACTATTTCTCCATTCTGGAAAACAAGAAAGGCAGTAGCATTAAAAAAAGAAGGAAAAGCAACAGTGATTCTGTCAGCTATACCGATGAATTAGACTCTTACTCAACATTTATAAAGTATCCGAATCTATGATAAATAACACTATATACCTTGAAAATAACCTAATTCCGGCACCCAATTTGGCTTCAAATTTAAACATTCAACGATACATGCAATTACAAAATTCATCATATATCTCTTGGGCAAGAGACGAGAGTGATTGCGTCGAAGCGGTGTTCATAGATTTAGAGAGGGCATTCAACACATTCTGGCTGGATTTCTTTCCTTAAGCTCGAAAAAGAGAGCTTCCACACCACGTAATAAAAATAATTTGGAAATCACAAATTAATATAAGCGAATTCAAAACAATTCTGTTCGGGCCGTACATTTCCAAAATATCAGATGCAAAAAGCAATTCCGCCTACACGATATCTACGATACAATAGCAACATATCCATCCCTCACAAAAAAGTCGTTTGCTATTTAGATATACATTCGGATTTCAAATCGAACAAACACACGAATCTACTGCAAACAACTAAATAATAAAGTAAAAATATTCTGCTGCAAACTTCTAATAAAGCTGATCCAGATGTACGGTTGCCCGATTTGATTTAAACAGAAAAGCCAAATTGGTTCAAATGTAAGTGTCTGAGATCATCCTCAATACATATTTAACCATTATATACCATTTATAGGTTTTAGATATTTTTAGTACAGTAATATCGAATAACAAAACTAGTTACTTCAGCAAACGCTCATACCACATTGAGTACACTCGTTCTCGCATTCTTCTCCTGAAGAAAGGAAAAACAATATTGTAGAAAAGTGTCACTTTTGTAGCGACTTAAATTCAATCATTAACTGAAATGTTAAAAATGTAAATCCGACACAAAATATTGTATGGCTACGTCATACCGTCGCGTAACGGTACTTTTGCCAAAACCACATTCCAACTGAAATTCTTTCTTTATTAAGAATATATACGTGTAATATGTATTTTCTCGGGCAATAAATGTTATATATATGTCGGGTTCACATTATGACTAGGGTTAGGGGCGTGAAACGAATCTTCATTTGGATTAGACATTATTGTTATGCAATATTTACTACTGCAAATGGGATTATTACAGCATTTGACAAGTAACCGTGGTAATTAGATACTCGAGAAGCCAATGACAATGATCCTAGGTTCAATAACGAATCCGCGGTCAGCGGGATAACAAAATGCCCTTTTTTTTCAAAGTCCAAGTTCTACTCAACTTGCTTGTCTACGGTACAAGTATTACTAAAATAACTATTTGTTAAAAAGTAGAATATTCACCGAGCGCAAAGACGCTATGTAACTCGCTGATGTGACCTCACGAGAGAATAACTTTCCGTCGTGATGATGCTGCAGAGGAAATCTATGATGGGGTGTGTCGCAGAACATGAGATCATCGGATTCGCGGAGAGATGCCTTCGTCCGGAAAGTGAGGGAAAGTGACGTTGAGAGAAAGTTGCTAGCAGGAAACGTCGTTCGTGAGAAACATAGATTTCCCCTATCTTTTCGTAGTTGGGACAAAAACTGTTTGTCTGTTTGAAGGACCTTAGTTAACTATATCTTGAGATTTATAACGGGTCCTCAGGCTAGCTGAACATGTGCTGTGGAGATGAAGAGGATCTGCATGTCGTGATCCACGAACAGCAACTGTTGGAATGTTTACTGTCGAGTGCCACTACAACTATTTTTTTTTTGTTGAGGTTATTTGATGTATAAACAGAGAAAGTCGTGGATAAATTGTAAGCTAGATAATAGATTTTTATACAGAAGTGTAATTATAAGTAAGAATACAATTTGAATTGGTCCAAATCCGCACGCTAGCAGTGTTACCCTATAACTGAAAACCCCGTAGCCAACGTCGCCTGTCTACTGTTTAAGGTCTGCCTTCGTCGCTGTCTTTTGTCTATACGCTCTCGATGGTTTCAGTACTTGAGAAAACTAAAAAGACCAGATGTAGAGTTTTCTTAGAAGTAATGACCACTTCAACACTTTTTGACGAGAGCTACACTATTACTCCATACCTTTGTTAGACAAAACGTTGATTCCTTGACCGCGGCTACGTTCGGCGACTGGTTGTCGCCTCGAGCTGAAGCTCATTGTCACATATCTCGAGCAACTACAATCGGATTGAATGACGATAATTGCTTAATTACGGCTATGGTAGAATCTAGGTTACAGTGTTAAGGGAATTTCCCAAAGTTCCAAAGGGAAGGTTCCGGTGTCCTTTCATCTCCGACATATAGAAATATAAATAACACTCGTTCTCGTCCATTTACGCAAGTCAAGCAGCGCTATGGATAGTACTTAGATAGTTTGCACCAAATAATAGTCATAATTTAGAACATGTTACGTAACAAACAATTTTACGTAACAGCCAGAACAGTTCAAACAAAGTATCTAAAATCAAAGACGACCCGTGAACTCCCTCATTTTATTTAATGGGCCCTCGGGCTAGCCGAACATGTACTGCGGAGACGCATCGACATCTGGCAATCATCTTACTCGAAGAATAGGGTCTGCACGTGGCGAGCCACGGGACAGAAACCGTTGGAATGTTTACTGTCGCGTGTCGCCACGAATATTTCTTTTAAGGAGAGCTATAGAATTACTCCATACTTTTGTTAGGCAAAGCGTTCATCCCGTGACCGCGGCTACGTTCGGCGACTGACTGTCGCCTCGAGCCCAAGCTCACTATCACCAATCTCGAACAATTACAATCGGATTGAATAACTACAATTGTTCAATTACAGCTATAGTAGACTCTAGGTTACAATGTTGCGGGATTATCCAAAATTCCAAAGGCTCCGGTGTTCTTTCATCTTCGACATATATAAATTTTCGTCAATATTGTACTTAAATTTTTGAATATTGATAGCATACGGTCGATAGTATTGTCAATACCTGGCGTTATGTCGCGTAAAACATCTGCACTCCATCCCTCGCTGCTGAACAGCCAACGGTCCACGTACCGTCATTCAGGCCCTCAATAAATCTAAGGACCCACCACAATCCTTTAACTTCTAACTTCATTGTTTCAACTCATGTTTTTCAGTTAATCTGTTTGTCCTGGGGGATTTTCAAATTCTAGAAATTGTTCAGTTTATGGCTGGTTTTTAGAAAAGTCCTTGGGTTTATTATGTGCTCTTAAAAATTACGGAGAAAGCGGGTAGTGACCTAACAAAAAATGCGGTTATTCGCCTAACAGAAAATCCGGGTTTTCGCTTAAACAATGTCACCAACTAGCAACATTGGTAGGGGGGTTCCTTTCCCTCTTATCTCTCATTAACATTGACTAGAACCAATGGACATCGCAGATCGTCGCCCTCACCTTACTAACGAAAAGTGTGAGCAACGAATCCGGTTTCTCTGTTCAAAAAACCACACCCACACCGAGCTTTCCTCCGTAATTGCATGAGAGCGGAAAGTCAGTCAGTTCAATTGCTATCAGTTCTGCCCGAGCAGTCGAGTTATGCAGACGTAAAAACTAGTGCCTCCGTAAGCGCGACAAGAGTGAAAGAAAAGGGACCGAACCAATCGATGATGGAAAACACCCAAAAGATGCCAACAATAAGAATACTAAACAAAGGAGAAACATACGCTATAAACAGAGCAGTAGACCAACAGAGCCCAAATAAACCAACAAGTTAAGTACAGAACTGCTCAAATACAAACGAAATAGAGATGGAAATAATACAAAAAGACGACGAAAAGAACAACATCAACAAGGATCTACCACAACATAACGAAAGCTGGAAGACTGTAACTCCCAGCAAAAAAAAAAAAAAAAAATAAATACAAACACAAACGATAGGAGGACTACAGAAACAGAAAAACAACAATGGCTACAATAAATTCCTACACAAAACTCCTTCAGCTCGCTGACAGAAGAAATGGACACAGGCCCTACAGAAAAACCAAAAACACACACCCCCAAGCTACCACCAATCTACATAGACGCTAAAATAATAGACCCCCTCATTGACCTGCTAAACAGCACGACAGGAAAAGAAAACTACACCATTAAACAGCTCAAACTTGATCAAATAAAAGTACAAACTAATACCCCAGAAACCTATAGGAAAGTGACAAAAGCGCTAAAGGAAAGAAACGCTGGGTATCATACTTACCAACCCAAATCTGACAAAAGCTACAAAGCAGTAATCAGAGGTTTACACCCTAAAACAAATACAAACAAAATATGCGAGGAAGTGGCCAAGAGCGGACACCAGGTAAGAACGATCAACAATATAACCAGATTTGATACTAAACAACCACTACCGTTATTTGTAACAGAGCTTGAGCCTAAAAGTAACAACAAAGAAATATTTGAAATTGAAAAAATCTTAAACACAATAATCACAGTCGAGCCACCCAGACAAGAAAGACACACAACAATGCATGCGGTGTCAACAATAGGGACACACAAAAAACTACTGCAAACCCGGCGTGTGTCAAATGCACAGGAAAGCACCTAACAGTGAACTGCCCACACACGGGAAAAATAGATGACGTAAAATGTCACAATTGAGGTGGAAATCACCCAGCCAGCTACAAAGGCTGCGTAGTCAGAAAACAACTACAAAGCAAACGTTTCCCGCCGATTCGAAACAAGACACACAACAATTTTCACACGCAACACGACAACACAGAATCTATGTCAACACCAAATACACAGCATGTAACGAACAATAACCACAGTAACACCAACACCGTTGGTAGCCGAAGCTACGCGCAAGTAGTCAACCAGTCGCCACCCTTAGACAATCAAAATCAGAACAATCACAACAACGACCCTACAGAAATCAAAGAACTACTAAAACAATCCATCAAAAACACTGAAATACTTACAAAAATGATAAGCGAACAAAACGCGGTCCTCAGACAACAAACACAACAAATAGCAGTCATGCTACAACTACATACTAACATGCTGAGCAAAAAATAAAAATGGACATGCTTAAAATAGCAACCTGGAACTCTAACGGCCTACAACAAAGGGCCCTAGAAACTAAAACATTTCTGTATAGCAATAATCGATATACTACTCGTTTCAGAAACACACCTCACAATAAAAAGCTATATAAAAATACCGTACTGCATCATATATGACACCAAGCATCCCTCAGGGAAAGCACAGAGAGGGACGGCAGTAGTAATAAAAAACGACATTAAACATCACCTACACAGCCAGGTTAGTAAGGAACATATACAAGCAACCACCGTAACTGTACAAACTAGCAGCAACCAACTACAGTTGTCAGCACTATACGCACCGCCGCGACACAAGGTGACGAGTATATTGCAGCGGGCGACTATAACTCAAAGCACACACTATGGGGATCAAGAATCACCACACCTCGAGGCAGAACCTTGGAAAAATACATTAGAAATAATAACCTCAATATATTATCCACAGGAAGACCGACATATTGGCCTACAAACCTGAGCAAAATACCTGACCTGCTAGACTTTGCAGTCACAAAGGGACTAAACGCAAATAAACTAAACATAGCACCCAGCCTCGAGCTTACCTCCGACCATACGCCCATAATAATTACATACAGAAACAAACCAATACTTTACAGCAGCACAGAGAAGCTATGCAATAAAACCACCAAATGGCAAATATTCAAAGAAATAATAGAGAGCAAAATCAGCTGCAACATCCCACTGAAAACACCTGAACACATCGATCAAGCAGTAACAACACTCACAGAAACTATCAAGAAGCAGCAAGGGCAACCACTATACCTGAAACAACCAACAGACAAACAAAAACACTTCCACTAGACATCCTCGAAAAAATTAGAGAAAAAAGAAAAGCAAAAGCAAAATTACAAAAACACAGAACAAAAGAAAACAAAAAACACCTAAACAAACTCACAAAAGAAATAAAAAACAAAATAAAAGAGCACAACAACAACGAGTTCACAAAGTTCATCTAGTCGCTATCTGCACACGAGAACTACAACTACTCCCTATGGAAAGTCGCAAAAAAAAATAAAGAAGCCAATAAAAATGGTACCAGTAATCAGAAGAACAGATAACACATGGGCAAGAAGCAACGAAGAGCAAGCTGAAGAATTTTCCAACCACCTATGCAGCACATTTACCCCACATAATATCAACAACAGCAACCGCAATACTCATACGGACGAGGATGCGCTAACAACTAGTACACCAACTGACAATCACTACACCATACCCCAAGCAACAGCACAAAAAATCAGAAACATAATTGAGGAAGCAAAAAATAACAAAGCACCAGGAATCGACCTAATGAACCGCAAAATCTTGAAAAACCTTCCGCCAAGAGCGATAAGACAAATCACAATGATAGTTAACGCAATACTAAGAATACAATACTTTCCAAAAACATTGTACTAAACGGCACACACATAATACAAACAAGGCAAGTCTAATACCTAGGACTCCACTTAGATTCACGACTCACATGGAAACCTCATATTAAAGCAACAATAGACAAAATACAGATGGCAAGGAGACAAATGTACTGGCTAACAAGTCGAAAA
>NW_022884072.1:0-18456 GCF_011952255.1 Bombus vosnesenskii | reverse complement strand
GATCTTCCCTGAAGAATCGCTCGATGTCGGTGGCTTTCTTTTCGGCTTCAAGGATATTGTATGGTGGATTGGCGAGTAGTAATTGTCCTATTTCGCCTTTCAGGCCTCGGATAAAATCGACCACGGAGTCTTTTAAAATCCTGTCGTTCATAGCTCGTCTAGTAATTTCGTCACGGTATTCGTTCGTTATACTGTATTGTAACTTATTGAGCGCTCTGCGGAACCTGATGATATAATTTTGCACACTTTCGTCGTGACGCTGTCTCGTTTCACGTAGCTGGTCTTGATGTTCTCTAACAGAGTCTTGGGTGGCTACGTTTCGTCTTAGGGCATCGTACAGGTGTCCGTATTCGTATATCGGTATATTGCAGATGGCCATTGCGGCTTTACCCGCGATTTTCCCGATTTTGATCATTTTTAATAGTAGCGTGGGTTCGCTACACATGACTCGTAATTCGCGTACTTCGCGTATGAATTCTTCTACTCCGATATTGTCTTCGCCGTTTAATTGCGGAATACATACTATCGCGTCTTTGGCCCGTAAGCTCGGAGAGGCGAATTGCGGTGGACGGTCTTCGCAAGAGGGATGGTTGCCTTCTTCTGTTCGAATTGGAACGCATGGTGGGGAAGTTCTATCTCTCGCGGCAACAGATTCGTCCATAGTAATAAGGGAGCCTAGTTCTGTAGTAGCGTCGCGTCCTATTTTTATTTTAGAGATATTTTTGCCTAATAGTTCTATTTCCGCTGCACGCTTCTTATTTTCACTGTCGGCCGCTCGTTGTGTCTCTTCTACACGTTGCGCAAGAATTTCAATTTGTTTTTGTATCACGTCGAGTATGGCACGAATCGAATTGTCCGTACCTCCGTTTGTAGAAACGGTTTCAATAGTTTCGACTTTGTCTTTTCGTGATGTGGGCATGATTCTAATTGAGCTTATTGAGTCTGAACTACTGTTGCTGTTTGGACTCGAAGCGCTTGAGAAACTGGGTTTTCTCACACGGTATCGTGAAAATGAATCCAGATTTTTCAGCTTACCGTAGTAGCTATGACCGTTGAGGAGTCTCAGGGATGTTTCCTCTCTGGCTGGTTCTAGATTCCGAATCTTATTCGTAGGCTTGCTCTGCCCTGACCGTAGTCCTCTCGTCTAGTTTCACCGTAGTGGAACGTTGAAAGTTGCTGCAGGGCTTCGTAGTAGCAAAGATTCGCACTGGGTCCGTTGATCCTTCGATCTTCAATGATGCGCGTACGCCGAAATCGTAATTTCGTTTGCACTGAAGTGAATAGATCCTGGCATGGATCGCCAAAAATGTCGTGTAAAATTAAGGTAAAAATAAGGAACTTGTTAATTTCCGAAAAGGAGATTAAGTTCTTTTTATTTTTTTTACTCAATTTATACAATTTTTTCGGTTTGCGATGATACACTTTCGATACTTGGATTAGTTAAAAATTTTTTTATTAGACTGACTGGATGATTTTGAAGGGAGCATTTATATTCTTCCATTCGTTGGAGTGGGAGAAGGTTTTGTTTATACTTAGTGTAAAATTCGGAGAACGGCTGGAGTGATCGAATGCCACTCAGGCGGCTGAGAACGGGTGCTGACCGGACGGTCATACGCGATAAGGCGTTCGGAATTTCGGTTTGTTATATACAGTTGCTCGAATTTCGTCTGTGACACTCTCGTCGGTATACTCGATGCCAGTATATGCAAATATGTACCGTATATGTTCGGCACGACCACGGGCATTGAAGTAGATTAGTTTGTAAGTAGGTTCGTCGCTCATTTTCCTTGCTCTGTCAACTTATCGAGAAAAATGTTACAATTAACTCGTGTAATTAACAGACTGTGTGCGTGTTTGTGTGTATAGAGAACAATTTATTTATAGATGGAATAATTCGTATTATTTTTTTCGACCAATCGCGGGGAGACGTAATCGCGAGGAGAGACGTCACCGGGGGTCGTAAATCCCCGTTACGATTGTAACAATCGACACCACTAATTGATCGATCCCCTGATTTCCGTTGAGATAATAAGGGGTGATTGAATTTGTATAACACTGGGATTCACAGTATTATAAAGTATATATTTCCACCAGTTAGATTACACTGACGTAGAGAAATAAATAGTTAACAACGTGTCGCACGAAGATGCGATAGACATGTACGCTAGAGCAGGGCTCTTATAATGGAAATTAATGTGTCAGTGGACTTAGCACTGTGATGTGTTTAGGAGAGAAGATGTAGGTTCGACAACACCGAGAACCGACAAAAGATGTGCGTGAAGTATGCAACTCTCGCGCTATGTGTAGACTGCTGCGTTAGGCGTTAGTTGGTAGACTGTCTGTCGCTCTTGTTTTAATACGGAAGAAAAGTTCGGTGTGGGTGTGCCCCTGTGCCTAAAGAACGCGGATTCGTTGGTCCCACTTTCGTTAGGAAAAGTGAGGGTAACGAACCGCGGTGTCGATTGGTCATGACCTGCACTACTGCTCGAAGGGATGAGTAGGGAGTCACCTACCATCGTGGTGCGTAAATGACTGTGTGCGTGAGAAAAACCTAGCTTGTTTTATTACAGGGCTATTCGGATTTTCCTAATGGGTGCATACCCGCTTTCTCCGTGTTTTTAAATGCGACTAATAAACCCAAGGACACCTCTAAAACCGACTGTGTTTCGAGCATATTTTTAAGGTTTAGCCATTCTTCAAGGCAATCGGATTGAAGACATATGGCGAAACAATGCAGGGAAGTGAAAGTTATGGTGGGTCCTTAGGTTTATTGAGGGTCGAAGTGCCGTTACGCAGGTCGGTTGTTGTCCGGTCGCGCGGGCTGGCGTGCAGATGTTTTAGGCGGCGTAACACGTATAATACGCAAAATAAATCATTTAGAAGGCTTGAAACAATTAATTATGTCGAAAAATATTTCAAACGAGATATAATTATGAAAAAAATAATAATTAAATGTATGTAAATATATGTAATAATAGTTAAATGTATGTAAATGTAATAATTAAATGTAATTAGTTGTAAAAAAAATAATAATAAAAAATAAATAAATGTAAAAAAAGAATTAAATGTAATTAGTTTCTTTTTACGCACGCGATATTGTTGGCGATATATGAAGGTCAACTTTATTTTTTTGAATAGATATATTTATACATATATTTATAGATATAAATACATATATTTATAGATATAAATACATATATTATATAGATATAATAGTATATATAATATATATAATAATATATATGTCGAGTCTGAATCTCCGAGTCCGAGCTCGAGGGGCCGTCCCGGGGAGGGCTCGCGTGAGGTAGCGGTTCTGCGTTGAAGTTCTCCATCGTCCGGTGGCACGTGGGGCACCTTTATTGTTGATAGTTACACTAGTGACGAGGGCCTCAGGCTATATTAGGCTCTAGGTTGCAAGGTTAGGGTGTTGTCCTGAAGTTCCAGAGGGGCCCGGCGTCCTTTCGTCTCCGACTCGGCCACCCTGACACTTACACGTCCTTGTGTGTGGCCTGCTGGCTTAGTCTACCCGTCGGGGCTTCCACCACGCAGGCATCGACCCGGCGCTCGTCCTCGGGGCAATGTTTTTCTTCTCGCCGCGATGGACAGCGAGACGCGATGTGTCCCGGCATGTGGCAGTGAAAGCACAACGCTTTTGGTGGTGCAGCCGGTCGGCTTTCCTCCGGGCGTCGGGGGTCCTTCTTCGGTTCCCACTTCGCCCTCTTGCGGCATTCGAATGTCGGATGTCCGTAAATACCGCAGTGGCCACACCTGGTCCAGGGGGCGGGTGACCTGCCTCGTTTGTTTCCGGAGCTCGCTAATGACCTCCACGGCGGGGGCGTTGGCCACTCCGTGTATAGGAAGGGCTTCATTTCTCTTTGGAATTGTTTCACCGACGTGATGTCACTCGTGAGCGCTAGTCGTTTAAAACGTTCATCGCGCGAGCCCAGCAGATGGAGGGCGGTGGCGGCGCGTACCTCTTCCCTGGTTGAATTTCGCCACTTCGACCCCAGGAGGGTGATGATACGATTTCCGTACGCTCCTGGTGTTTCGCCGTCCCGCGGTAGTTCCTCGGTTACCTTGATTAGCGACGCGGCTGCTACTTCTTGGCCACCGAAGTGCGCGGCGAATTGTTCCTTAAAATCTGGCCAGGTGAGCTCGTCGCCGTTCATTATCTGCGCAAGCCAATACGCTGCCGGACCCTCTAGGGCACGGTTTAGGGCAGAATACAGTGCGCTGTTTTTCAGGGGGTGGTCCCTCATGAGCAGGCCGACGGCTGTGCACCAGGCGGCTGGATCTGCGTCCGCGGCTTCGGGGTTGAAGCGCGGTAGCGATACCCGGGTTGCCCGGTGTCCTTTCTTCTTCTTTCTTCTTCTTCTTCTTCTTCTTCTTCTTCCTCTTCTTCTTCCCTAGCGACCGCTTTAGTGCGCGCACGATACTCTTACGATCCCGTGCCGACAACGTGTGTTCGGATGCCACTTCTGATGTCGAATCTGAATCCGAATACGAGCTCGAGTCACATTCCGAGTCCGAGCTCGTGGCGCCCTCCCGGGCAGGGCTCGCGGGAGATTGCGATTCCGTGTTGGAGTTCTCCGTCGTCCGGTCGCGGGTGGGGTACCTTTATTGTCGATAGTGACACTAGTGACGAGAGCCTCAGGCTTGATAACGAATCCGCAGCCAACGGGAGAACTATCATATAAAAGGCAACAGGATACACGAAATAATATAATTCTGACTAGGACAACATAAACGCAAGAAGTGTTGATATTGAAAAAAATATTTAATTTTGTATATAAATATTTTCATATTTAAAAAAGTTTCTGGAAGCAGGAAGATTTACAAACAAATAATATCATAAACCGAATGTTTCATGATCCTTTTCTAATTAGAGTGTGTGACAGCATGTGAGAACGTTTCTTAAAAATATGACTTATTGCAATTACTTAATGGCAATTATAAACGATTAAGACCTTCTCACAACGAGGCAATCTATCCAAAGTATAAAACTCGTTATACTTGATGAGAAAACAAATCTCTACTTAGGTTTCATTTCGTTTCATCGCGTTCATAAAAAGTGAATTTGTATGAACACATCGTGCAATTTAGTAATTAGGACCGTTGATCTCGCTGCAACATAGATGGATAGAAAAAAGCCATTTAAAATGATACAACGTCGGGAAGACAATTATGAAAATTATAAATGGAACACAAGATAAAATTGTTTAAGATTAATTCTTCTTTTTTTTTTTAATCGCGAGTGTTTGCAAACGAAGTTTCAATCTGTTTACAATGATAGCATTGAGAGGAGGATGTCTATGAAAGTTATAAATGCGATATTGAATAACATTTCTGCGAGTGGGTTTGTTTTTCGTTACAAATGTTTTTTAAACGAATCTGCAATCTGTTGGAAACAACGGAACAGTAACGCGACGACTGATAGGGAAATAAAAAAGATCGCGTTTTATTTGAACAGACAAATCTTTGAAATCTATTCGAAAGTCTATTTGAAATGGTACGAGCTCGAAAAGTACGGTGAATACTATAGAAGAAGGATTAATTAAAATTCTTATTAATCTGTACGCTTTGTATATTAAATACCTTGATCGATGCCAAGATAACAAATTATTATACAAAACAGTGAAGTATCCACGCCTGACATTAATATTGAGTATTACCATTACTGTAATTTAATTTTTAACCGATCCTGAAAATTCCTTAGAACGTAAAAAGTATAAAATGTTACTGTGCATTTCAAGATTAAATGCACTGTAATTTAGAAACAGTTATGAAGCGGAAACAAATAATTTATTCAGAATAAGAATTCTACGTAATCATGTTAAAAAAAAACGTACTTATAACGCGTTTAAACTCCAAATATGTAAAGACAATAAGGGAAAAAAATTAAACGAAGAATCGTATTTTTTGTAAATTCACACAAGATTTTATCCAAAAAAAATTGGCCTGTACCAATATTTTTATTTGTCGTTACAAGTTACGAGGATATTAAAAAATTGGCCACGAATGGACCAGAGATAAGAATTTATCAGACTTGCTCTCGTAAATTTCAAGACGTTGCATTGGATATTCTTGAAAATCTTTGGACAATGGCCTCGATAATTCGTAGCTTCTATCCTCGAAGCGGAAGAACTCGGCGTTAAAAGCGACAGAACTGGAGAAACCCGGTGACCGCGAGCCTTTCACGCTCTCGACAGATTTCTCATCCCTCGTAATCCTCCCGGTGTCACCCAATTTCCACCCTCGTATTGCGATTTGTTGCTTCCAACGAGGCGACACCTTGTCTTTTGATTTCCTTTTTCGTCGCGTGAAACACGACCGAACACTTGTTCAAACAATTCATATTTATCTAACTCGACAAAACGCCGTGTCATTGTAACAATAGCATTCTTTGGCTTTTATGTAAATTCCAATAAATTATGATAATGTTCGTGGAGACATTATTGCTACCTATTTTATCTGTCGTGATCCAAATTGATTTGTGGCTACGTATGTATATATATATATATATATATATATATACAAATATATATATATATATATTTGTATTTTCTTTTGTTCTTTCTTTTTAATTTATGTGATCTGAGAATTACATTTCTGAGAGTTCGGTGAAATTCGATGCTTTATTTTTATCAGTAGAATCTTCCTTGTCATTGTCAGAGCGCAGACGTTTACGCGTTTACGGAAAGTTTAAGGATACAAAAATACAGAAAAATGTAGAAAATATGCAAGAATATGTAAAATATCGAAAGTACAGTACTTCTAATAATACTTAGTAGCATGCTTACAAACAAATTTCTTTTGTATTTCTTGAAATTGCGTAAAGATTCGCGGTAATTATCGGATTTTTGTCCTCTTTTATCTGCTTTTTTTATTCGCAACTTATATGAGATATGAATGTAGTATCGTGATATAATGTGTTTACAAAGAGTGGACAATAGAGATGTTAATCAGACAGAAAAAGACGATTGTTGTTCAACCTGAACTATTCACGCCAAACGCACAGAAAACAGCGCAATCCACACTCTCTCGCCAACGCCACTCGCAACCTCTGTCTCCGCTCGACTCGCACACGGCTCCTCGACTCGCACTCTGCTTTTCGAGTAACGCTCTGGCCGTTGCCGCATTCCGTTGTCTTTTTCCTAGGCCCACCGCACACGTGTTCTGCAGGCGCTCGTGGCCAGGGTCACGTAGGTCTTTTCCACGAAACTATGCACTTGAGAAGACCGATGACACATTGATGGGCCCGACGACGCCTCGGCTCTCGCGACATTGTTCATAGTTCGCCCGATATTTCTTAGGCCTTTCGTCCACGATACTACATGAATTAATATTCAACGACGTGCGCTCTGTGCCACGAAATGAATTATCTCGCGTTAAGACTGCGGCAATTCTTACGTTTGATATTTCATTTAACGAACAGCCGCGCGTTCCTGAGTTTAAAAACCGCCACTCTGAACTTACGCTGAGAATAATATCAGGAAAAGCGAACGAGAGATGATTAGAAAGAAAATGCGAGGAGCAGTGAGGGGGATATTACTAGACTGCGCTTTTTTGTGCAAGTATAGCAGGATGTTTGGGAGTGTAAAATTTTAACGAATGCGTATAATATGAAAAAATATATGAAATATCCAAGGTATAGTTTTATTAAACTTACTTTTTATAATGCTTCGTAGGTAAAACAATTTTCTATCCAGATTCCACTTTCTGAATTATATTTTCAAAAATGCTCGATAAGGAGTACAATTTTCTACCCAGGTTGTACCTTTCTAATTATATCTTTCAAAATTCTTGATAGGTGAAACAATATTCCACCGACGATTTACTTTTTTAATTGTATCCCCAAAAATATGGACCTGCTTAACGTTTAGATATTATTATTTTTTTCGTTGTTACTTGATACGGCTAGCAATTAAATAGTGAGAATAAGAAGAATTGGAAGTGCCATTTTCGAAAAAGAATTTTGTTTTTCCTTGAAGAGGTTGTTCGTATGAAGGTTAATATCACTAAATATGAAGGGAAGTGTAATCATAATAATTCGTACAGTTTTTAACGTTTCAGTTTACACGTTTTTACGTGATATAGGTTGTGTATGATGTATGTTATACGATTAGTTCCCTAAATTAGACTGTGTGCACCATGTGCCAGCAAACTCCCTCCATCGTGCTTGAACATGTGCGTAGATAAATCTGCCTCAATTATCCCATCAGATAAGAAAATCTCTACTGACCTTCTTAAGCAAACTACATAATGGACTTACATATCTTCTCTTAAGATATAAAGAAGATATTTTTTTTATCGTTAATTAACAGATCTTTGAAACGATAGAATAGAGATATCGTAAAATTATATAAAGTATTATAATATGCGTAATAAATAAGTATCGTTATATTTTTCTAATAAATAACATTCCCATAAACAAACAATTTCTCTCACAACAGTCGTTTCCCAGAAAACTTTAGTTTCGATACTGGCAACTTTATCTACTTCCGCTCTTCAATTATGAAGGATTAATCTTTACGAAACTGTTGGAACGGCTAAAGATTTCTCACGATGAAACGCGACGAATTCGATACAAACTACGCGGAAATAAAGACAGCTGCGATGGAGGATCGCGGGATTGATATTAATTAATTAATCTGTGGCAACCATTATATCGATTCGTTACGTTATTGCGACAGGCCACGCAACATTTTATTGCTTCTGTTTCTACAATTTAATTACAAAGTATTCAATTTCCCGTTATAAACAAGGAAAGGACTGCAAGTTTGTACAGCTTTTATCAAGATTACGTGCCATTGAACATATCGATTGATTGACTTCTCATGTTTCGTATTAATCGACATCCGATATAGCTATGGGACCAGGAATATTGAAATATTGGGAAGTCAGTTATATTCAGGCGTTCTATAGATTTGACGTATAAGCCTTGTAACATGTACTTCTTCATCAGACGTTTACGAGATACTGAACGCTTGTAGTATCCAAATACTGAACGATGGCTACGCTTGTAGTATCCAAAAATTTTACGTCGTTTTATAATCGAAGATTCGATCAAACTATAGATAGATTTGAATATTCTACGAATTGAATTTAATATTAAGAATTTTAGTTGTATAGATCATCGACGAAAGTCTGTTACACGGACCCTTTCAACAGTTCTATACACACTTCTATTATATATTTTATTTTTTAAAAATAACGCTTTGGCATGATCAAGGATCGGAAGTATAAAAAATGATTGTGACAATTCGAGCAGTGAAAGCGTCTAGAGTAACATTATATTGGTCTCTATAGCGACATTGTGGTACCGTGTCATTTTTAAAGTTCTCAGAATTGGTACTGTATCCGATTGCAATGTTTAATATTCTTCCCGGTTCCTGGAAGAATTTCTTCAAAACTACGTTAACCCATGAAGAATCAACCAACAGTTTCTCATAATGCCGTTTTATCCACATCCTTTGAAACTCATGAAATTGTAGAATCCAGATAGAAAAAGTAGAGACAAGGTAAACGCGAAGCTCATCCTTGGAATTGCTTGTCGTGGTGATAATGTTAACAAATAGAATTCGATAACGCAAATTCATTGGGGAAAAGGTGACAGATGAAATTCGCTAACGCAACGTTGCCCGTTAATGGGCTAAGAATTACGCTCCATGGGATCGCTCACTACATTCTTCGAAACGACCCTCGTAATCCATAGGCTCGTAAACGGCTTCCGTAACCGTAACGAATTTCAATCTTGTTCACGGATCTCTGACCGCTCGTTTCGAGGGTAACGGGGGGGTTGCGTGTTCACGTGCGTGCAACAGAAGGTGTTATCGTGATTGTAAGGCGTGCTGGAGCAGATAAGTCCAATATGTTCGCGGAAATCGTCGAGATTCATTGCCCAAAGCTGGCTGATAGTCGAAATTAACTTCGCCTCGTCCGATTTCCGCGTTCACATCGCTTTCACGATGGTTAGGCGTTTCTTCGTTCGTTTCTAACGCTGAGTTTTCCCGTGTCGCAGTCAACCCATATTTGGATGTGTGTTCACGTTGCACAGAAAATGTGGTCGGGGGTTGAAACGCGGACAGAATGGAAAACGGACTATGGGAAACGCCGAGAAAGAGGCGTCGATGAGTTGAAGACACGTCGATGCTGAAGTACACGTGTATCTCGCGTCTTATAGCGAAGGAAGGATACGTGTGAAATTTTAGAAAATATTGGCTGGAAAATGTTCTAACGGACATTGAAGAAACGAATTTAAATTGTAAAAAGAAAAAGATGATAGCCTAAAGACGTTCCGCTTTCTGTTCCATTACGGAAACTGCAAAAGCTATGTATCTTGAGAACAGATAAAGTTAAGAAATGAAAAGGAAAAATTCGATTTACTATGTATTTTCGCTATATTTTATATTTACTGTATAGTATCGGAATAGCCATCCCTGATTCAGAAAATCAATTACATATATCCCTTGGCGAGAGGGAGTGAGAATTAATCCGATTAATTGTAATGGTGGATCAGCTGGATCCTCGTATTCTGAACGTCCAGAGACTCGCTAACTACGAAGCAACTGGTCTGTTTGTGACGCCTATCAATTGTTTGCTAGAGATTAATCTGCTGGTAAGCAGCGTCAAAATGCGACGATAACTAAGCCGTCCGAAGATCGAATTATAGCAAATGAAACGCGTCTCTGCGCTAGTCTGACCGATTAACAGGGCCTATGGGGGTGGCTTTCAAATTTGCAAGCAAGGAATTACCGTGTAACGAGCAACTCGTATCGATTATTCAATGGGTTCATATGGAGGCGAATAGAAACTCGAACTCGAAACGTTTTCGACTCGACGCTGAGTATCGCGTTCATCCTTTAAATGCTACTTCAACATGGGCAAACGTTCATTTTGGTAATGTCGAGTTTTCTCATTGAACAATCTTCCGTTCGTCGATTTTACACGCTTAACCGACTAGATAAATTCGACGATTTTAAGCAACGTAATTTATGTAATTGATTAATTTTTCTTAAAGTGTGAACTATGGATGAAAGATTAGAAACCGTGACATTACAGAGTACAAAGTTAGAAATACAGGGGAACTTTATATTTTTCTTCACTGCTGATTAATTTCTTGCTGAACGTGCAACGACTCGGGAAAACTGTCGTTACCTGTTGCAAACTGATCGTAACATACATAGATCAAGGAACATCACAAATTTCACTTGACTACTTACGTTCGTACAACGAAGAATCCACATAATACAGTACGGCTAATATATTACTATAGAAATCGGATGGTTATACATACGCAACAATTTGGAAGAGGATATTTGCTTTCGGGTTGGGAATATCAGGGAATAGAATTGTTATTATGCGAATGACTGACGTTGATTCAATGTAATTAGTTAGGAGTAGAATTACAGTAGAAAAGGCATCAATACGATGGAATTGCACAGTTATTGTAAAAAAACAAACGATACTACATAATATATTTAGGTATACAGAAACAGTGACACTTCTGTATTGTCAATTATGATATAATTAAATGAGATAATACGAATAATTGTAAATGCTATTAAATTGTTAAATTTTAATAATTTCCAATTCATCTTCGTATCAAAGCAAATACGAACAATTTACAACGTTGCTAGTTATGACAATAAATTTCTATTTCGCGTGTCAGTAATTTCAAATGTCGTTGGTTGCAATCAAAAATCTGTCGGCGGAAAATTTTCACCCAAGCTTCGACAAATAAATGAAACATCGTATTATTCTCGGTCAATATCGAGTCACTTTCGAGATTACACGAATAAAATTTAAAAAACTTTTTTGATGAATTGCTCGTCGAGGCATCGTTCTGATGTCGATATCGCATTAAGCAACTCGAAGATCGAAGTCTTGGTAACGAGATTGTCGCGTCAAAGACGAAGCGAGGCCTATTACCCAGGCGATGATGGAAGCTATGCAACTATAAAGAATACTAGCGCCTTTTTCTGCGATTTTATACGACTCGATGCCAGTCGAAGCTCTTGGAAAATATTGCAACAAAAAGTCAATATGTAAAACAAAAAATAGGAGGGTTTTCCTTAAAGCAATTTAATCACTGTCCACGCAACTTTTATTGTTCTCATCTAGAACCGAGCAAGAAAAATAACTATTTTATTTTTATACCTTCTCTATATTGGGAGTGTAAAAATTTGTCTGTTTGAAATGCATTGGAAAATTTCGTCGAATTATAAAGTTACACCGTTGGTTGTCACCATAGAATCGATTTTAGAATGGATTTTAAAATAACGTAAGAACGATTTTAATGAAAGTTTGAGAGTACATATGTACGTACATAGAGAAGCGAATGTAGTTCACACGCATTGCTACTAGGAATATTTGTGACCTACATAGGTTTCAGGGAAAATAAATGTCTGTTGCAAATAACACTAATTACAAATTCTATTTTTCAAGCTTCGTGAAAACTCACATGAGAAATTAACCTGTCGAGATTCAGCATTTTTATATAATACTATCTTGACAAGTACATTTTACAAACAAACGAATATTACTAATTCGATACGAATAATTAATTAGTTTTTCAAGTTTTCTAAGATAAATAATAGAATCAGACATTATTCCAATTTCCACGAAGATCCATTGAAATATAATATCAGAAAATGATCTATTAACAACTTCAATTTTATTCGACGCTACTATAACCCTTCGCAATCGAGGGCTCCGCTAATAATATCAATTAAATTAAATAATTAATAAATTAAAAATTTAATAAATCAATAAATTAAAAATTTGTCCTTAACCTGTCAAATCATAATTATCTCACGTATTCTTGCAACGAACAGGTAAGATACAATCAGAAAAATAAACCGACGTATTGGCCGAAGATATATTACACTACCAAGCAAAATCGTATCGCACTGCGCGATGATAGTGAGTGAGTGAGTAGGTGATGAGTGATGCGGCTATGACTCTTCATTCTACGCCTATATTTAACCAATTATACGAAAACACGTTCTTTCTACTGAAATTACTTGGAGTATCTGGTAATATGAATAAATGAAACCTTCGAATGCAAAGTATTAATATTATTAACGAAAATTAGAAATATAATTTATCAAACGGGATACGTGTATATAGTAAACCAAAAAATACAATGAATTATGCAATAACGACAGAAAAATTAACAGATATGACCAGATCTAATTGTTCAACCACTATACCCCTACATGTTCGAATCCTTGGGCGAACACCAGCAAACAGTTCGATCGATATTTTTCAACCTTCGAATCAGCTGTTATAACTAAAATATTTTCCATCGTTACAATGCATCCTGTCCCCAATTACATCGTTAATTTCGTTTCCGAGGTTCCGCTACAATACTTCGCAACGAGCAATTCAATAATTGAGACAAAGACTCGCGTGATGCGCAGCAGTACGCTGGCCGTGAATCAATTGCATCGGATTACCTCGATTAATACGATTTTCTAGGACTACGCTGTAATGTCGAGTTAATTAATACGATAAAGTGCAATCGCGATCCAATGGAAACGCCTTCATTCTTACTTTTTCGCGCAATTTCACATCGGAGTCTAAGGAAAACGAGCTGCATCTTGCGGCATCTTGCGGAAAAACTGAAATTCATAGGACACAGGAAACCTGGTAAACAATAAATACGGTTCCACGATATGGACGCAAAATCAATGCTGGATGGCACGCTAATTCGATTGGCGGCTGGACAGGTCGAAGCATAGAGCTCAAAGTGTTTCCTCAAAGTGTTTCCGTTCCCTCATCCTCCCTTCAATAAATCTTGTTTCTCTCTCTCTCTCTCTCTCCCCCTCTCTGTCTCTTTCTCTTTCTCCTCCGAAAACTTGATCATCCGATTTGTGTAACGGAGTTTATTTTGTCTTTCTGTTAGTAATCTGTTAATACCAATAAGTTGCCTAATCGCGACACTTCTCGAGAAAATTTCTTTTAATCGCAAGGCCGCATAATTTTGACGAAATTCATGTGAAAAGAGTGTCCGGAATTAGGATGAAAAATATGTTTATATTTCATACGTGTATATGTTTCAAAATAGTTGCAATATAGAAATACCTTGTTTGTAAAGAAGGTTGACTCTATTGAGATTAATCGTTTGGTTTCTGAAGAGTTCAATGTGAATAAGGTTTTACGGTAAATTGAAAGATGTAAAAATACGCGCGAAAGTGTACAAATATGCAAAGTCTAGCAGCTATTAATAGTTCAGTAAGTAAAATAAATTTCTGTCTAGGTTCTTCTCCTTCGTCGCGCTCTATAAAAACATAAATTTAAATAAATATCAGCAGTGAGTGTAGCGATTTAGTCGATCGGATCTTAGAACGAAAAAACTTGTTTAAAAATGGAATCGATCAATTTAACTTCTCACTGGCTCACTTATCAGTGTTTATGTAACTCTTTCTCCCATTTCCTCTGCGTGAAACATGCAGCTTGGGAGTTTCGATTCGATTAAAAGTTGCGACTCTGAATATCCTTTGATCGTAAATTGAAGCATGAAAATATCATATATGTCGTATTTGGCTCTGAAACTGGATGAAAGAGGGAAATTGACTTGGTTCTTTCGCTGTTCCATTTTTTTCTTTTTTTCTATCTTTCGGCTACAGAATTACTCTGCCTATGGTGAAATTTGTAAAATTTAGTTGAATGTTACTAAGAGATACGCGATTTATCGATGGAAAGAAAGAAGAGAAATATTCACTCGTCGAAAGCTTAGTAGAACAACGTTTACTTCGCAGATGTAGAACATTTATTTCGGTTACCTATCGGTTGTATCGTCATCGACTTGCCAATCATGAAACGCAGACGCCACCGGCCAGTTTATTCAATAATAAATTATCTGACGCGTCGATTGATCACGAACACATGCTGTCCACGAAATTGAATTATGTTCCAATCTCTGCATTATAATGTTTATATATATGTTTTGTAAGGATTCGTTTAGTCGTAAATATGGTTTAGTCGTAAAACAGAATTTTTACACTCAACTCGATTCGCGTAATGGAAATCATAAAATTAACAAAGGACAATTGCAGTTAGATTTAAGATTAAGATTAAGTGCAGTTAGATTTAAGATTTAGATTAAGATTAGGTAAGTGGCGAATAATGGCTCGTATAATTGATTCTTCTCTCCTTCTTTGAGGATATCTTCGCCGCTCTATAGCTTCTTTATTGTTGCAAGTGTGTAACCTTATTTTGTATAAATTAGATCAGTAACGAGGATTTAAGACGAGGATTAATTTAACAATAGCATATGAATTCTTTTCATTGAGATTTTTACACGAGAAACTGATCAGCCTTGTGAAAAATATAAAATTAATATAAAATTCCTCGATTTAATTATTTAAGTATATAATTAATATTCAGCATGCTAAAAAACGATCTATTTTTCCAAATTTGCAATTATCTATCGCAAGGAATTGTAAAAAGTCACAGGCTCCAAGGTAAATTTTCAAAAGCGTTTGTAATTGTTTTCTGTTATTTTTCTCTGTACTTGAATTTATGAAGGTGATCAGCGTGGCTCCTGAGCAAATTAAGCTAACAGAATGAAAAACTTTCAGTATACAATTTCAATATTTTAATATATGATTACAGAATTTCAATATTGAAATTTAAATTATTATTTAGTGTTACGCCGTAAATAATATCAATGATACTTATTACGTAAAGTACGAAATACAAATCAACGTATATTATTGAAACTCTAAAATTGAGTAACTATTGCTGTACCAAGAATACTAATTAAGAGTTAATCGCATGGATCTGCCTGAGTGACTAAGGAATTTAACAATAGAAGATTTTTAATCGAACTTCTCTTTCAAGCTGAGTTGACCGTGATTCAATTCACGAATATCGGAGAGGAAAAGTCGTAACAGTCTTACAGTTTCGATTCACTTTCATCTCTTTTCGAGGGGGTACTCGCGATTCGCAGCTGCTTCGAGAACTTCCTGCTGGTTCATCCATTGAACCTCATTCTTCGGCGTTCTTTCAATCCTTCGTCTTCCATAGACAAGTCGTAAATCTTTTGAAAACTACTAGCTTGTCCAAAAAGTTTCTTTCGTTTTATGAGGAAATAATAGACGCACAACGCTTTTTGTTTTATATTATTTTGTCGAATTACGTACGATCCAATTTGTTCTGTTGAGATAAATTTCACAGGCTTGGTTTTACGTTTGTACGAAGGTGCATCGTTGTAAAAGACACGCTTGCGAAAGAAAGACACTTTCTGGACAACCTAATACTTTCTCTGTTCGTAAAAATTCTGTTCTACGTTTATTTCGTTCTTTCATATTAAAGGAAAGCGATACTGATCGATAAGTTACTTGATACCGTTTAGTATGTGTAACTGGTTAAAGTATAGTACAACTGGTTCTTACGAGTTTCGTAGCATTCAAATATTTAGTGTGTCTCATTATTCGTACTATAAAGGATAAGGTAAAATTTTCTACGTGAAGAAATAAATCGAAAATGTATAATTTTACAATGTACATTTTAAAATGTACAATTTTATCCTACGACGTTCTTCTTTTTGGAGAAGATAGATTTGAAATACTTTACGTCAGAAATTTATAAAGGTTATACGTTTGACAAAACCTGTTGCTTCGCTGAAAATAATACTTGGTAGGATATTCTGTCAGCCAATTTTTTTAAGAATTTTTACGATTTTGTTGTCTCAGAGTCATAACTTTACAATGCTACAACTATACACAATTGCTTCATTACGATATATGGGATACTTGTATAATCAATTATAATCATGAAGATAAAGAGTAGTAAATGGTATAATTGAAAAACACGATTTTGTTAATGCAACTTTATCGAATAATGTTAAAAAATGACTAGAAGTGATATTAATAAGTACCTTTTAAAAATATCTGAAACGAAGATTAATGGAAATGCAGTATATATATCGAAATAAAAAATATTGAAAAGTCCTCTGAGCTGTCTTGTTATTTTATAAATTTTTATTATAGATACTATACGAATTTCCAACTATGCGAATAATTTTCCCATTTAATTTAGGAAAAGTTTCATAAACTAAATATATTTCATTACGGTATATTTAACTCTATTTAATTGCATTTACCTATATTTAGCTATGTTTAATATAGAACACCTGCGTCCCATATATAATATAGTTTATATGTAAATATAATACAGCTTCATTGACGGTATCCAAAAATTTTTTTTTTTTTAGGCACGGATTGGCTTGGTCTTTGATCAGAACGTCGGCTATTATACTCGATAAATTTTCATTATCCCTCGTGTCATCAATTTCGCGGCACGGAAATTCATCGTTGCTCGAACCACGCGAAAAATATCCAGGCCAAAGGAACGAACGAGAGAGAGAGACAGAGGGGGGGGGGGCAGGAAGAAATGGAAGAAGAAAAATGCGAGAGAAATAAAAGGGAGGAGACCGAAAAGAGAGCTGTTCGTATTAGGTCGGTGAGGTACGTATAGACGACTTTGAAGTGGGTACATGAATAAAAAATATGCCGCTAACACGCGTCGACCTATTTCGGCTTCTTTCTTCTTACTTTCTTGTAACCATGAATATTAAAACGCGTATAGTTCGTGAAATGTTAAGAGCCAGTTATCGAGTAGAAATTTTTAAGGAATTAATCGATACATCGATTCTGTTTTGTCTTTCGCGTTTCTTACGAATTTCAATAACTTTGAAGGAAAGCAATCTTTCGTTTATATTTAAATTTAATTAGAAGCATCGTAATTTAGACAAAAATTATGTTCCATTATGTAATATGGAAAAACGTGTAAAATATTCGAGGAATAGTACTCGATATAATATTATCCAGTGCTATTATCGAGTATTATTTAAATTATATCTACAAAAATATTAATTTGCATATTCAACCTACAGCATAAGCGATATACAAAAGTATTAGAATACAAAAACATTAAGGGATTAATAAACATGAAAGTTTATATTATGAAATAATTCATCTCTTCTAGGTGATGCTTTTAATATGTTATTAATCATGTCAAGTACTGTTTTATTATTATGTTATGAGATGTAAATGGTGGGTGGGAATGACAGGGGATGAATGGGATTATATCATTGAGCAGAACATTTTGATATGTTACGACAAGAGGTATTTATAACTTCCAGCACTAAGTAATAGTACAGTAATGCATGGGAAAGATAAAATGATGAGCATTGTATTTTTCTCATTGTACCTTAGAAGTTTGAACAGTGTTTATGATTTTTTTAAATGACCAATATACGTAATCGACATATACAATTCAAAATTCTTTCTAAAATCTAAATGTAAGCACAAACACTTGCGTCTATCAAAAATGTCAAACTTCTGATGAAGATTCTTTCCACAAGTGAAACACAAGCGAGGAATTGAAACTTTCATTTCACTTTCCAATCCTAAACTTCACTTTTCATTCACTGCCAGAGCAACA